>NC_041373.1:20467114-20509614 GCF_900634415.1 Cottoperca gobio | reverse complement strand
GTCTAAAGTTTAATGTTTAAAGTTTAATGTCTAAAGTTTAATGTTTAAAGTTTAATGTCTAAAGTTTAATGTCTAAAGTTTAATGTTTAAAGTTTAATGTCTAAAGTTTAATGTCTAAAGTTTAATGTCTAAAGTTTAATGTCTAAAGTTTAATGTTTAAAGTTTAATGTCTAAAGTTTAATGTTTAAAGTTCAATGTCTAAAGTTTAATGTTTAAAGTTTAATGTTTAAAGTTTAAAGTTTAAAGTCTAAAGACTAAAGTTTAAAGACTAAAGTTTAAAGTCTAATGTCTAAAGTTTAAAGACTAATGTCTAAAGTTTAATGTTTAAAGTTTAAAGTTTAATGTTTAAAATTTAATGTCTAAAGTTTAATGTTTAAAGTTTAAAGTTTAAAGTTTAATGTTTAAAGTTTAATGTCTAAAGTTTAATGTTTAAAGTTTAATGTCTAAAGTTTAATGTTTAAAGTTTAAAGACTAAAGTTTTAAAGTCTAAACACTAAAGTTTAAAGACTAAAGACTAAAGTTTAAAGACTAAAGTTTAAAGTCTAAACACTAAAGTTTAAAGTCTAAAGACTAAAGTTTAAAGACTAAAGTTTAAAGTCTAAAGACTAAAGTTTAAAGACTAAAGTTTAAAGTCTAAACACTAAAGTTTAAAGTCTAAAGTCTAAACACTAAAGTTTAAAGTCTAAACACTAAAGTTTAAAGTCTAAAGACTAAAGTTTAAAGACTAAAGTTTAAAGTCTAAACACTAAAGTTTAAAGTCTAAAGTCTAAACACTAAAGTTTAAAGTCTAAAGTCTAAATTTAAAGTTTAAAGTTTAAAGTTTAAAGTCTAAATTTAAAGTTTAAAGTTTAAAGTCTAAAGTCTAAAGTTTAAAATATAATGTTTAAAGTTTAAAGTATAAAGTTTAAAGTATAATCCTGGAGTTGTTCGTTGCACTGGAGCTGGAACTCCTGGAAGTGTCTGTGGTTCACATTTTTATATCTGTATATCTTTATATCTTTATATATTTATATCTTCATATCTGTATATCTTTATATATTTATATCTTTATATCTTTATATATTTATATCTGTATATCTTTATATCTGTATATCTTTATATCTTTATATATTTATATCTTCATATCTGTATATATTTATATCTTTATATCTTTATATATTTATATCTGTATATCTTTATATCTGTATATCTTCATATCTTCATATCTTTATATATTTATATCTTTATATCTTCATATATTTATATCTGTATATCTTTATATCTGTATATCTTCATATCTTCATATCTTTATATATTTATATCTTTATATCTTTATATCTGTATATCTTTATATCTTCATATCTTTATATCTGTATATCTTTATATCTTCACATCTTATATCTTCATATCTTTATATCTTCATATCTTTATATCTTCATATCTTTATATCTTCATATCTTTATATCTTTATATCTTCATATCTTCATATCTTCATATCTTAATATCTGTATATCTTCATATCTTTATATCTTTATATCTTCATATCTTTATATCTTAATATCTTTATATCTTTATATCTTCATATCTTCATATCTTCATATCTTAATATCTGTATATCTTCATATCTTCATATCTTTATATCTTTATATCTTTATATCTTCATATCTTTATATCTTAATATCTTAATATCTTCATATCTTTATATCTTTATATCTTCATATCTTTATATCTTTATATCTTTATATCTTCATATCTTCATATCTGTATATCTTTATATCTTTATATCTTTATATCTTCATATCTTCATATCTGTATATCTTCATATCTTTATATCTGTATATCTTAATATCTTTATATCTTGATATCTTTATATCTTTATATCTTTATATCTTTATATCTTCATATCTTTATATCTTTATATCTTCATATCTTTATATCTGTATATCTTTATATCTTTATATCTTAATATCTTCATATCTTTATATATTTATATCTTTATATCTTTATATATTTATATCTGTATATCTTTATATCTTCATATCTTTATATATTTATATCTTTATATCTTTATATCTGTATATCTTTATATCTTCATATCTTTATATCTGTATATCTTTATATATTTATATCTTTATATCTTCATATCTTCATATCTTTATATATTTATATCTTTATATCTTTATATCTGTATATCTTTATATCTTCATATCTTTATATCTGTATATCTTTATATATTCACATCTTTATATCTTCATATCTTTATATATTCATATCTTTATATCTTCATATCTTTATATATTCATATCTTTATATCTTCATATCTTTATATCTTCATATCTTTATATCTTCATATCTTCATATCTTTATATCTTTATATCTTTATATCTTCATATCTTAATATCTGTATATCTTTATATCTTTATATCTTCATATCTTTATATCTGTATATCTGTATATCTTTATATCTTCATATCTTTATATCTTCATATCTTTATATCTGTATATCTTTATATCTTTATATCTTCATATCTTTATATCTTCATATCTTTATATCTTCATATCTTTATATCTTCATATCTTCATATATTAATATCTGTATATCTTTATATCTTTATATCTTCATATCTTTATATCTTTATATCTTCATATCTTCATATCTTTATATCTTTATATCTTTATATCTTCATATCTTAATATCTTTATATCTTTATATCTTTATATCTTCATATCTTTATATCTTAATATCTTCATATCTTTATATCTTTATATCTTTATATCTTCATATCTTAATATCTTCATATCTTCATATCTTTATATCTTCATATCTTCATATCTTTATATCTTTATATCTTCATATCTTTATATCTTAATATCTTCATATCTTAATATCTTTATATCTTTATATCTTTATATCTTCATATCTTCATATCTTCATATCTTTATATCTTTATATCTTCATATCTTTATATCTTTATATCTTCATATCTTCATATCTTTATATCTTTATATCTTTATATCTTCATATCTTAATATCTTTATATCTTCATATCTTCATATCTTAATATCTGTATATCTTTATATCTTTATATCTTCATATCTTTATATCTTCATATCTTTATATCTGTATATATTTATATCTTTATATCTTTATATCTTCATATCTTTATATCTTAATATCTTCATATCTTAATATCTTTATATCTGTATATCTTTATATCTTTATATCTTCATATCTTTATATCTTCATATCTTTATATCTTCATATCTTTATATCTTCATATCTTCATATCTTAATATCTGTATATCTTTATATCTTTATATCTTCATATCTTTATATCTTTATATCTTCATATCTTCATATCTTTATATCTTTATATCTTTATATCTTCATATCTTAATATCTTTATATCTTTATATCTTTATATCTTCATATCTTTATATCTTAATATCTTCATATCTTTATATCTTTATATCTTTATATCTTCATATCTTCATATCTTAATATCTTCATATCTTCATATCTTTATATCTTCATATCTTCATATCTTTATATCTTTATATCTTCATATCTTTATATCTTTATATCTTCATATCTTAATATCTTTATATCTTTATATCTTTATATCTTCATATCTTCATATCTTCATATCTTTATATCTTCATATCTTTATATCTTTATATCTTCATATCTTCATATCTTTATATCTTTATATCTTTATATCTTCATATCTTAATATCTTTATATCTTCATATCTTCATATCTTAATATCTGTATATCTTTATATCTTTATATCTTCATATCTTCATATCTTTATATCTTTATATCTTTATATCTTCATATCTTAATATCTTTATATCTTCATATCTTCATATCTTAATATCTGTATATCTGTATATCTTTATATCTTCATATCTTTATATCTGTATATCTTTATATCTTTATATCTTCATATCTTTATATCTTTATATCTTCATATCTTCACATCTTTATATCTTCATATCTTTATATCTTTATATCTTCATATCTTTATATCTTCATATCTTTATATCTGTATATCTTCATATCTTCATATCTTTATATCTTCATATCTTCATATCTTTATATCTTCATATCTTTATATCTGTATATCTTTATATCTGTATATCTTTATATCTTTATATCTTCATATCTTTATATCTTTATATCTTTATATCTTCATATCTTTATATCTTTATATCTTCATATCTTTATATCTTCATATCTGTATATCTTTATATCTGTATATCTTTATATCTTTATATCTTTATATCTTAATATCTTCATATCTTTATATCTGTATATCTGTATATCTTATATCTGTATATCTTTATATCTTCATATCTGTATATCTTCATATCTTCATATCTTTATATCTGTATATCTTCATATCTGTATATCTTCATATCTTCATATCTTTATATCTTTATATCTTCATATCTGTATATCTTCATATCTTCATATCTTTATATCTGTATATCTTTATATCTTTATATCTTAATATCTTCATATCTGTATATCTGTATATCTTTATATCTTTATATCTTTATATCTTCATATCTTCATATCTTTATATCTGTATATCTTTATATCTTCATATCTTTATATCTTCATATCTTTATATCTTCATATCTGTATATCTGTATATCTGTATATCTTTATATCTTCATATCTTCATATCTTTATATCTTTATATCTTCATATCTTTATATCTTCATATCTTTATATATGTATGCTTTAATAACTTTATATCTTTATATCTTAATATCTTAATATCTTTATATCTTTATATCTTCATATCTTTATATCTTTATATCTTTATATCTTCATATCTTTATATCTTTATATCTTTATATCTTATATCTTCATATCTTTATATCTTCATATCTTTATATCTTCATATCTTTATATCTTTATATCTTCATATCTTTATATCTTTATATATGTATGCTTTAATAACTTTATATCTTTATATCTTAATATCTTAATATCTTTATATCTTTATATCTTCATATCTTTATATCTTCATATCTTTATATCTTCATATCTTTATATCTTCATATCTTCATATCTTTATATCTTCATATCTTTATATCTTTATATCTTTATATCTTCATATCTTTATATCTTCATATCTTTATATCTTCATATCTTTATATCTTCATATCTTCATATCTTTATATCTTCATATCTTTATATCTTTATATCTTTATATATGTATGCTTTAATAACTTTATATCTTTATATCTTAATATCTTAATATCTTCATATCTTTATATCTTCATATCTTTATATCTTTATATCTTCATATCTTTATATCTTCATATCTTTATATCTTCATATCTTTATATCTTCATATCTTTATATCTTTATATCTTCATATCTTAATATCTTAATATCTTTATATCTTAATATCTTTATATCTTAATATATGTATATCTTAATCACTTTATATCGTTATATTTTTAACCAGCCGGTTAGATCTTCCTTAAAGTCTGTTGACCTTAGTTTCTGTTTGCTAACTGTAGTTTGCTCCTACCTTGCGGATGCCCTCCGACGGGCTGGACACGGAGTAGTCCATGCCGTTGTTCTTGCTGATGGTCCTCCACAGCTCTGCGTACGTGCTGTCCTGCTCCAGAGGGTTGGTGCCTTTGTTCCTGAAGTAGTCGTATACGGCTGAGTCCCTCACCGTGCCATAGTCCACGTCCATCTGCCGCGCCAAGTCCTGGAATGACCTGGAGGACAGAGACACGAGTCAGGAGATCACGTAATGCTGTTGTGTTATTACAAAGTGAGAACGTGTCACGTGTTACATCATGTCTTTATTTGATCAGTTTATCCTTTAAGAGTTATTTCATAGTTATTCATGTGTTTATTGAACATATTCAGGGGAACAGTTACGACATTACTTCTCCACATGTGATGTTAGTGAATTACTTTCATGCCATCGTGTTGTTGCACACGAGGAACTTAAACGTTTGCAGACTTGCAGCCACTTCTTCTCATTTCCCCCGAAACGTCCCAAATAAATATAGATGTTTATAGATAAACATATATAATACAGATGTGCAGGAATCTGTTGCATCTTTTGAGTTTTAAAAAGCTCCAGCGTACCCAAGACAACGGTGCAGGAAGAAGAGAAATATTGTTTCTATTTGGACTAAAGGAATAAAAATATATAAGAAATGTACAAATGTTCAGACTTTATGAAGAGAGAAACCGCTTTCTTTATTTTAAGATGTTTTTCTTTGATTTGACTTTTGCATTTAATTTATCTTGTGTTTATTTTTTCAGTTTAAAGAGCTAACGTCCGGATCTTCTCCCGTTTTATACCCTATAAGGTCACGTTTCTGCAGGACCACGTAACTGATTTTCATGTGTTTGGGTGTGAGGACGCACCTTCAGTAACATTTCTGGATGCCATATCTCTTACGTGGGTTTGTAACACTTCCACTATATTTCCAGGGATTTATACTACGAACCCTTTTACGCAGTAATGTCCTGCCTGGAACCATTTCCTGATTCTGTCCGCTGGACCAGCTGGATATCAGGATTCATAAAACCTCCCATTTGTGTGATGAAGACGTTAACAGGAAGCCTGCATGTGTCTGACGGAGCGCTGCAGGGATGGCAGGCTGCTCGTCCTTTAAACAAGTCTCCATCACATGCAAATCTCCACTTCAGGATTCATGGAATGTCTGTAAAAGCCGAGTCTTGTACTTAGCATTTACTCGCAGCGCTCTCGAATGAATCGCCCTTCAGGGAGTAACGTGCCGGGGATTTGCTGATGAAAATGTCAACTCGCATTTGATTCTGAGATGAGGAAATAGATAGAAGAGGAAGGAGGCGGCGTGCACCTTTAGATGGGAAACGAAAGATAACATTATTTATTCATACACAACATAAATTGACAAAAACAAGACGATGCACCTGAGCTGCGTGTTCGTAGTGGAGGATGTCGAGTGTGTGCTCGTGCATCACTGAGAGGAACGCATCATAAAGAGATGACTGTGCATTTATTACCTGCTCGGTTCGTGCTGAGTGGAAGTAAAAGACTTTTAACAAAGCGGAGACAAACAGCGGGACGCTACACCTCAAAGCGAGCTCCTGACACTGAGATGCCTTCGACTCACTGACTCACTGAAGCCTCGCAGGAAAGAGACGCAAACTAGATGTGATCTCCAGACGGATGTTAACACGTCTGTGGATTCAAAGACAATCATTCAAGCTGAAGAGGAATCTGCTGAAGGAAGAGTTTGAAGCTTGGACAGACTCTGATTAATCGTTTTAAAGAAGTATTGAGCTCGACGTTTCAATCTGCAGGAGGTTCAGTTATACAGTAAAGATCCCACGGAGATGAAGAATGTTCTGTCATGTTAGAGCCAAAACAAGATTTCACACCGAATCCAAAGTTCAAGCAGTTATCTGAGCACGGAGGTCACTGTTGCGACACAAGTTGTCAGTTAAAGGTGCATTACACCTAAAACACCAAATCTGTCCTTTTCTACACTGCTGGAGCTCAGACACTGGAACTACACATCGCGGTTTCTTTCTTCCTGTAGGACATCTCTGCACAAACATGTTCTGACTTTGAAGCCTCAGACTTGCCTTCAGTGCCCGCTGCCATGTTTCTGGATGTGAAAACAAAAAGAGTGGATCAGACGTTTGTGTGCACGCTTCATGTCGGGCCAGTGATGGTGGAAGATGAAAACATGTTTCAGACTTTGATGTGCGACCACTCTTTAGGGGGGGGGACTAAACGCTCGTTTTGATCTTCTGCCTGTAACACCGGCGACGACGTTTTTGCATACAAATGTAAGGTTACATTCTCACATGAATATTTAAAAAGATTGTACTTGTGTCTTTGCAATCGCACTTCTGAATGCTTTCCGTGAAAATGTACAACGCATGTGAATTATCCGTCCCTTTGTCTAAGTTCAAACTGTATATATATTTATTTATTTATATAGATATATATTTATTTTTATATTTATATAAAAATAAAAATATTTATTTATATAGATACATTTATTTTTATATATATCTATATAAATAAATATAAATATTTATTTATATAGATATATATTTATTTTTATATATCAAAATAAATATTTATGTATTTATTTCTTTATATAGATATATATTTATTTATATATATATATATATATATATATATATATATATATATATATAAATAATACATATTTATTTATATAATATATATTTATTTATATAAATATATTTATTTATATAAATATATTTATTTTTTATTTTATATATGTATATCTTAAATAATATGAATAATAACAATTTCATTTGGTTTCTTTACAGAAATGAATAATATCCTGAGATATGGGCACACTGTATATATTTATATATATTTTATTTTAAGTTGTCTTACACTCTTATAATCAAGGGCTTTCAAACCAAACCCCCAAGAAGCTGTGGCGACCCCCACTGGGGTCCCGACCCCTAGGTTGGAAACCACTACTCGAGTGAGTATTTGGGAACGCTACAAACACCTTTTTGCTCCTCCAGAGATGTTCCATCCTGTAGATCCTGCTACTAAACACTCGAGGACACTTCGCTGCACGCTGCTGTGCTTCGAATGCAAATCCTGTTTAAACCTTTGACCAATTGAAAACTTAGCGTCTCTATTCTCAGCTTGTGCAGCGTTGCAGCACTCGAGCAGAACGAGGTCAGTGTGTTCCGCTAACAACAGGAGGGTTGAACGTTAGAGGAGTTTAGATTTTTCACATGCATTAAATACTTGAACTCAGTGGTGATTCTTCTTTTTGGAGAAATATTCAAGCTTTTTATTTTTAGCTGTCCACCTTCGAAATGTACGACGACACCAGCTCTTCTCCTTCACAGCCTCCACTTTAGTGAGCACAGACGATCTGCAGCTTTCCTCTTGAGCGGATTTGATTCAGCTGCCTCTTTAAGATCAATTATCAAAGTCAGTCGTCTCTCAGAGTGTGATTTCTTTAAATGTTGATGTTACAGCGAGAGGGACAGACAGTGTCCTCAACATGGCTGTTAGTTGTTTCTGTGCTCCCGTGTGGCCTATAAAGACGTATTAGGGACATTCTGGGTTTAAGACATATAAAAAATCATTAATTTCCAAGAAAAGATTTGAAAAGGTGGATCCAACCTTTGCAAAATAAAAAAACCCAAATCTTTTCCGATTTACAAGTAAAAGTCCTGCATTGAAAATGTTCCTTCAGTAAAAGTATGTAAGTATAATCAATATAAAACAAGTATAAAGATGTCTCAGACTGGTGTACTATTATATATTATATCATTAGATTATTATTACTCATGCATTAATGTAGCAGGATTTGACTGTATTTGTTGAGCAGGAGCTAAAGATTGTTTTCATTATGGAATAATCTGATTACTTTCTACATTTCTTTAATGATTGTTTTGTAAAAATAGTGAAAACAATGAGAAACGAGCCAAAAGTGAAACCAAACCTCGACATTATTACTAATAAATTAACATTAACAGCAAAAAGTACAAGAATAAAGTTGCATAAAATGGAAATACTCAAGTAAAGTACAAGTGCTGAAGTACAATACTTGAGTCTACTTCAGTCAACAACAAATATGCATGTGTGTGTGTGTGTGTGTGTGTGTGTGTGTGAGCCTCACCGTATAGCGTGGTCCATACGTGACACGGTGAGGTATGCTGCCAGGTTGGCGGTGTACGACGAACACACGATGAGCGTGAAGAGCCACCAGCTGCCCATCACGATCCTCAGAGCCATGGAGCCGATCACACTGTCCCCACCTGTGCACACACACACACACACACACACACACACACACACACACACACACACACACACACACACACACACACAACTATTACATCCAGGTTGTTACTCTAAACTCTCCAACGGGGATTTACAAGAGTTTTCAGAGTGTTTTTTCAGAGAGTCCAGCTTCAGGTGTTGGTGCCCACATTGCTGTGGGGATCAGAACTGTGAACTCTCAGTGAACACCTGATTCAAACAGCAGGGGAGAGTGCGGCCCTATCGCAGCGAGCAGAGCGGCGGCACGGCTGCATCTAATCACAACCTGTGAGACCTAAAAGGTTTCCCAGGCAACCTGCCAGACCATAATAGATGCCTCTGCTGGGAAATGTGTGTGTGTGTGTTTGTGTGTGTTCATGCTGGAGTGTGTTCATGTGGATCCACTTGCGCATGTGGACATGAACACATGTGTTTCACTGTGTGTGTGTGTTCTTGTGCTTCTGTCTTTGTGAGGACCATGTAGACCTTGAGAGTGAGGAATGAAGACAGTTATGGTATATAAGGACCTTTGTGATAAATGTGGACGTTTTTGGGGAAATTTCTGAAGAACATTTCACATCAGTCACAGTCAACTTGTCTTCGTCAGTCACTTCTTTTTATTACAAGACGTTTCTCTGGCACTCTGCTGATGACTGTGACCTTTGGAAAGTTAGGACGACTTAGCAAAGTGGGGACATTTGGAAAGTTAGGACTTTTTTTGGTAAATGAAAAGAAATGACAAAGACATTCTTGGAAAATATAAATATATAACATTTTATATATAATAATAACATTTCTTTCAGCCGTCATCAACTGTTGTTTCCTGATTGTTCACAAAGTTTTTCAAGCAAATTATTGTTCAAGTTTTAAACAGCAAATGTTTAAATGACTAGTTAATAATAATTACCAGGATGTGACATTTTTACAATAGGAGATTATTTGTGGAGAAGACATTTGGAAAGTGAGATTTTATTCTTTAGTGGGGACATTTAAAAACAACAAAGACATTTTGAAAACTGAAGAAACAACAAGAAAAGTCTTGAAAGTTTCTAGAGATCATGAAATATACAATATATGAATATATATATATATGAAATAAACCATCAAAGACGGTTGATGGTTTATTTCATCAAAGTCTTAAACAGTGAGGACGTTTTAAAGACGTGAAGACATTTAGAAGAGAGAAGGGACATCGATTGGAAAGTGAGTTTGGTCTTTACCTTTTAAAACTCTGTTTGAAGTTAAAGACTTTTAGTTTTTAGTGTTCAGGCTAGAAAAAGGTTTGAGGATGAGGTTGGAGCTAAGAGTGTTCGAGAACACGTCAGTAACGGTCCTCACAAGTACAGAAGTACAAGTATGTGTGTGTGAATCTCATCTAAAGGCACATTTCACACTCTTCACTGCAGTGTTACTATTCTGTGTTTGTGTTGTTACCACACACACACACACACACACACACACACATCTCCAACACACACGTGGGTCTACAAACCTACACACAGAAACCTACGTTTATTACTTCACGATGACATTTCCTGGAGCTCTATAATCTAAGCCTCCCCTAATTCATTTAAGCACTTTAAAGTTTCATGTCCTTCTTTCTGCTTCTCTGCTAAATATTTCAGACGCTACAAATCCTCCTGTGATGATTGTTTCCCTCTTGTGTTGCTGTGTAATCCGTGTAACAGCTCGAATTTAAAACTCTCCAAATCAAACTGAAATCCGTCTTTACAGAGCAGATAATCTTCCCTTTGCTGCGATCAGCCCTGAATGATTTCAGACAAACAGTCGAGCTGCTAAACTGTGAGAGCGGTTCATTTGACTTTCAGCTGATGTTTGTATTCCAGCATAATGAAACACATTACACTGCAGGAACCTGTGAGTTAGGAAAGCTCCATTAGGACCAACAACAACACATGCTAGCATGTTGCATATGTACACATATAGCAGGCGCAGAGCAACATTAGCATTCATCTCATCACAGCTTGTTCAACTGTACAAATCTGCAGGTCAAATTTCACTAAAGTTGAACACGTTAATAAGTTTTGGACAGATTGTTCTGTCCCCTTCGAGCACGGATTGTAGATTCCAATGAAATGTGTTGATTTTGAAGCAAAATGTTGACATTATTAAATGCTGCCTAAAAATACTTCCAAGCAAATATTTGCTTTGAGTTCTTTGTGCGAGTTTGACGACAGGATCATTTGTGCTTAGTTGTGTTACTTTCAAAGGCTGAACTCATCTGGTTTACTACAGCAGTATGGACACAAAATAAACAGATTTAGCTGTGATTTAATATTAATAAACAGATCAACAGGATGCAGAAATAACTCCGTCATGATGCTGATTTGTGAAAAGTCTGAATTCATACTTTGTCAGGTTTGTCTGCAGGACGACAAGCAAACAACTTTTAAAATGTTTTCTGAATGGAGTTTGGCTCCAACAGGGCCGTGCTAACATTGCCCCATCAACACTCAAAATAACGTCAGATAAATTAGGTATAAATACATTTATGAACATGGATATCTTCATACTGTGTAACTTTAAAATCTGCGGTTTCAGTACACTCAGATTATCATCTTTTCTCTCACCTTGATGCACAAACGCTCCGTAAACAATCCAGATGGCGCTGTGCAGAGAGCCCGACCCCACGACGCCATTGGGGGGCTGGCCCGGCGGTGCATTCTGGGTAGAGGATGAGCGCAGCACCTGCAGCCTGTTGAGCAGGAAGATGAGCACTCCCACCACGGGGATGGCGGCGGCGATGCAGGCCCACACGGCGAGGTCAAAGGGTGCAAACAGAGAGAAGATGTTGATCTTTTCTTCAGGTTTCCGCAGCAGGATGCCGACGCTGTAGTCCAGGTAACGCTTGCTGAAGTCCACCACGTTCTCCCGCTCCGGCGTGATGGTGATCGCCGACACCGCCAGGTCGGCTCTCTAGAGGAGGAACACAAGAGCTGTCAGTAAAACAAGGACAAGTATTTATGTCTTGATTTGTGTTGCTCAGAGAGAGTACGGTGGCCAGCAGGGACAAAGTTACTAGCTCATCGGCTTCCTTCATCTCGTCCATCAGTTGCATTTGGTGCTTGATGAGTTTTTATTAATCAGTATTTACTATTAATGCAACTCACAATTATTTTCATTATCGATTAATCTGCACGTTATTTTCTTTATTTTAAAGATGGTTTGATCTATAAAATGTCAGAAAACAGTGAAAAGTGATGCATTTAAATGTCTTGTTTTATCACTTTATCGTGATATAAAACAGAGAAAATAAGAACATTTCCATATTTCACAGGCTGAAAACAACATGTTCTGATTTATCATAATACTGAACTCAGAGTTCACCTTGTTGATGAGATCACCAATCATGCCGTTCCACGAGCCGTTGGGAAGTTGAGATCCATATTTACTGTCGGCCACCTGGAGGAAAGATTAATAAGGTTTATTGAGTTTATGCCTCCAGCTCAGGACTTCATGTTGACCAAAGAAACATCCTGAAATTTCTTCTTTACAAGTTTGTCAAATGTAAAGCAGGACAGCAGTTCCTGTGTGTGAACGTGCATCACTGTCACCAAACTAAACTATGTTCTCAATTCCAGATTTAAACACGTGGTTAATGGTTTGTAACATAGCTTAGTTACACAAGTTAACTTCTATACCAGGTTCCTGCAGCTTAAACAAGTTAGATTCAAGACTTTGTTAATGCCACCAACTTTACAATAACCAAAATATTATTATTAAAAAGGACTCAGGGTTATATGTTTCCAATTATTTAGAGATTTTAAATTGCAACGTCAGAAGAAAACGAATCCTTATAAAATAAGTCGGCGGTCTTCTGGGTGAACGTCCTGTTTATTTGACCCACACATCCAACACGACCATCTTCATTCGTGGACTTTGACTAGAAACATATTTGTGATGCGTCAAAAACCATTTGCAGAAGAGCTAAAGCAGTCGGTCCCACCTGGTAGATCTCATATTTGAAGCCCAGGATCTTCGCGAGGGCGTCCAGGACGTCGATGGAGAAGCCTTTATATCTCTTGGGCTGCCCCAGGATGTTCTCTGCCACCATGACAAAAGGATCCTCCTGCAGACAGACAGGTGGAGGTGTGAGGGAGGAGAACACAGAGTTACAAACTGCAGCTGCAACCAAGTTTTATGAAAGAATTAAAAACACAAGCAGCGGCTCTGAGGTGAGATGCAGAAGAAACCGGTTCATCATGTGGAGCCAAATCAAAACCTGGAAGCAGAATAATTGTATTCTCATATGTTGAGGTTTCCTGCTGACGGTGGTGCAGAACACAGTGAGTGTACCGGCTGTGTGTGTCTGTGGAGGTCGTGTTGTGTAAGAGCTGGAAGTGTTGCAGCTGCAGGGGATCAACCGCAGGGTGAAGGTATTAGTCTCGCTTGGTTACACCTGCGTCTCCGCTGCTGCGCCAGCACAGGTGGAGCTCTGGTGCGAACCGCCGCCGCTGCTGGGATCAGGGCTGGAGAACGCTCGACTGTTTGTATCTCTTAAACTAATCACGCTGACCGGAGGTGCCGCTGATCCCCCCCCCCCCCCCCGACAACAACAGTTGAGAGGAAACCTTTCTGAGGAGCTCGAGGATGTGAGAGGAGTCGGAGCAGACGGATAATCAAACTCACTGAGCTTCTCTTGGTTCACAGTGGACTCTGTGCTCTGGAGCGCGGGATGATTTTTGTTACATCAATAATTGAACTTGTTTAAAGAAGTTGACAGAGTGCAGCATCACATGTTGTGTGTTTTATGGAGTTTCAGGACTCTGACACTTTGACACATTACTGTTAACGTGTAGCTTCGACGTTCATTAATGCAGCTTGTGATGTTGGTGACGTTGTGTTCGCTGTTACACCTTCTCAGGGATCAGACGTTAGCTAAAGTATCCACATCGCTCTTAATTCTATATTCACTTGTTTATTTGATTTAATGTGCACCTCCATCTGTTCTCTTTTATTCTGCTCATGTTTTAATCTGGACAACTGTTTGTGTTTGAGTTTGAAAAGTGCTCTAGGGATACAAGTATTATTTATTATTACAAGTATCATGCTAACATGGCAAGAGAACATTATCATTTCTTATTCTGTAGCGTGTGATTCATTTGTGCACCTTGCATCTCCCTTCACGTCTAGAGCTTTCTCTACTTTATATTTAATTTAATTACAAATACATTTAACATTTGTATATTCCATTTCCCGCGTGCTGCATGAATAGTGTTGCAGTATATGTGTGTACCACGTACCAGTAAAGTGACCACTTTGACCGTCACTCCCTGCATCCCGTTCTCGATGCGACTCTCCTTCAGACTGCCGTTCAGGCCGTGAACCGAGTCCCACGTAGCGAGCTGCAGAAGACACAAGACAGCATGTCAACAGAGAGCGGCACGCAGGCGTCAACAACACGAGTCGGACTCTTAATGACTTCATGTGTTGGTGCGTCAAAGGTCCTCAGAGGGAACAAGGAGAGGCGAATGCCACGCGGCTCACGGGCTGCGAATTTCAGAATTCATTCGCCGGTCTCATCGGATCTCCTGTGCCAGAGCTCACTGCTGCAAATGAGACAGGAACAAAGAGACGACAGGGAAGAACATTAAGAGACATGCAGCATGCCAGAAACACACTCCAGCACGTTTCCATTCAACGCATCTCCAGCCACACAAAGAGAAACGCACTTAATTAGGTCCAACTAAAAAAAAAAGCTCCTTATCTTCTCAAAGCCCCAAACAGTGAGACCCTGTGTGTGTGTGTGTGTGTGTGTGTGTGTGTGTGTGTGTGTGTGTGTGTGTGAGTGTGTGTGTGTGTGTGTGTGTGTAATGTCCTAACAAAGATTTCTTCCCTTTTCACATGTGAAACCTTCCTACTGATGTTTTTCTGTTACAGAGCAGTCGGTACCAATTACTGACACGACCCCAACATCCGGAGTTTGAGAGCTTTGTTACAGATTTACAGATTTCTACTAATCGTGCTGCCGGACAAACAAACCGAACTGAAAACACATCGTGATTTTTACTTCTCTTTTTTATCATTTGGACTACTTTTTAATAATATCTTTTCTTTAACATTCCTCACTTTTAATCCATTTCCTCTGACGACATCATCGGACATTTTAACTTGTCTTACAATAAACTAATGCTAACATGCTAACATGCTAACACGCTGAGGTGGAGAGCGTTACACACAAACAGCCGTATGACAACATGTGAAGGTTGATGCGATCTCTCTGATGCCGTGGTAACGACAGAAACCTTTGTGTAAACTCCAACAGGACTGAAGCTCCTCCACCTGAGTCTCCACCTGTAGGGCTGCTTGTTTCTGTCACCAGGTGCTCCCCATTAGAGCTCGAGTGTCCACGTTGCATAATAGCAGTGTGAATGCATGTATGCCTCTGGCTCTGTGTGTGCATCACTGTGAGACACACACACACACACACACACACACACACACACACACACACACACACACACACACACACACACACCATTACATCCATTCAGCATCAGTTGACTGCTTGTACACATCGTGCTTCCTCCCTCCTGAGAGGAGCGGAGCCTAATTGCTCATGAAGTCTCTTATGAACATATACTCACTGCCCGTCATCGTGTTGCATAATTAAACTAATCGCTTTATGTACACTTTCATGCATCGATGTAAACAGAAAGGAAAGAGTAAAGCGGGTGATATTCACATTAGAGAAGGCTAATAAACAGTAGATCAAGCCGCACTGATTAATGTTAGTTGACAGTTAATGTGAACACGCTCTGTAATCTGTGACACAATGTCTTAATTAGCGCCGTTAAGCGAAACAAGCTTTCTGCTTCGTGTTATACACCGAGCAGAGCTGTACACTGCCAGACGGGGTCGTACGATAACACAACAAATTGCTCCGCTGATGCTACCGTGTGATGATTAAGATGTGGGGGCAACATGTTGATAGATACATATACAGATAAGTACAAAAACTAACAAACAAAGTGGAGTGGTTGTAGTGTAGTTTAACATCCATCAGTTCTGCTTACACAACTTAGCTGGATGCTAAGCACGAAGCACCTGAGAGTAGTTAAAGTTACACACTGAACATGTCCTGTTGCTGTGCTGCTGCTGCTGCTGCTGCTGCTGTTGCTGCTGCTGCTGCTGTTGCTGCTGCTGCTGCTGCTGCTGCTGCTGCTGTTGCTGTGCTGCTGCTGCAACACTCGACTCCAACATGGCAGAGCTTTGAGATGACAAACTGACTCGAGGCTCTCGTGAGCGACACTATCGCCGAAGCGTTTCAGAGATGAAGAGAAAATGTTGCTACTAGTTTAGCCTTTTGCTAACGTAGCCGTCATCGCTGCTGAACGCTAAACTTTAGAGAGATGGAGAACGTTCTTACCAAAATGCTAAACTATTCAAATATGCAGAGAAACCGTTGCTACTAGCTTAGCTTCTGCTAACGACAGCTAGAGGCCTTCAGCCGTCGCTGGAACTATAATAATTGATATTCTGGAGGTCCATGTTCACACGTCAACTTGCTTCCAGATGTTGCTGGTGGAGGAAGTATTCAGATCCTTCAAGTAAAAGTACCAATACATACATGTCAAAATACTAAAAATTACAAGTAAAAGTCCTGCATCAAACTCTCACTTAAGTAAAAGAAGTATCAGCTAGATACTTAAAGTATCCAAAGAAAGATTTATTATTATATTTATGAAAGTATTATTTTTTTAATATTGTTGCATCAAAGTTCTGAAACACACATTCTATTGATTCATTTCACCTCAACGTCAAACTGTTATTTTAGGACTTTATTCTTAAGAGATATAATATGTTAAAATATTATCGCCTGTTTTTTTATTCAAAATCTGAAAAGTAAGTAAAGCTGTAAAATAAATGTAATGAAGTAGAAGTATGAAGTAACATTTACAAAGAACACAACGAGGCACAAGTGAGATGAGTGACGATAAATATAAAAAATAACAATATAAGTACAAAGTGTAAGCAATATGAAGTATAATGCAGACACGAAGGTGATCCATGTTCCAGTCCGTACAACACGCTGCACACACACGAGACGAAGATGAGAGAACAGAGGAAGAAGAAAGGCGGAGGCAAGAGAGTGATGGAGAAGTAGGGAGGACAAGGGTAAGTGGAGATGAGAGGAAGGAGGCGGAGAAGGAGCGAAGAGGAAAGAAAGAGGGAGCGCTTGTTTAATAATCAGGGAGCTATTCTCAGCTGTCCTTTAGATGATCTCAACACACACACGCACGCACGCACACACACACACACACACACACACACACACAAACACACACACACACACAGAGATGAGTTAACTGCTTTTCTTATTCTTGTTTCTGTCTCACTTGAACTGTTGAACCATAAAAACGTCCACCGCAGAAGAAGAAGTAGAAGAGGGAGAAGGAGAAGTAGAATGAGAAGAAGAAGAAGAAGAAGAATGAGAAGAAGAAGGAGAAAAAGAAGGAGAAGGAGAAGAAGGAGAAGAAGAATGTGGAAGGAGAAGAAGGAGAAGGAGAAGGAAAGAAGAATGGGAAGGAGCAGGATGAAGAAGTAATTGCAGGAGAATACAGGAGAATCCTCCTCCTTCTTCTCTGCTTAGCCTCATCCTCATTCGCCTCCTCCGCTGCCTCCCCCTTCAGTCCTCCGGCTTCGCCGTACTCCTCCTCACGTCTCCTCATTCTCCCTCCCCCCCCCCTTCTCATCCGGATCCGCCGGCTCCTCCCCTCCTTCCTCCCCCGCCCCCGCTCCTCCTCTCCTTCTCCTCCTTCTCCCCGACGCCTTGCCTCCGGCTCGGCGCCTCCGCCTCCTGCTCCGCTCCTCCGGCTCCGGCTCCTCCTCCGCCCCCTCCTTCTCCGGCCCCCGCCTTCTCCTCACCACCCGTCCCGCCTCCGCTCAGCCGCCGGCTTCCTCCCGGCGCCGCCGGCGCCGCCTCCAGCGGCCTCCGCCTCTCCTCCGGCGCCTCCTTCTGCTCCTTCTCCTCCGCCGCCTTGCGCCGCCTCCTCCGCCTTCCTCCCCTTCTTCGGCTTCGGCGCCGCCGGCTCCGGTTCCTCCCCTCGCCCGCCGCCGCCCTGCGCCGCATGTTCTCCGTCTCCGCCTCCGCCGCCGTCTCCGCCGGCGCCTGCGCCTCAGGCGCATCCCCCGCCGGCGCCCCGTGCGCCTCGGCCGCCGCCGACAGGAGGCACTCGCCCTTCGCGCTCCTCCGCCGCCTCCCTCCGCCGCCCGCCGCCTCCTTCGCTCGCCTGCGCCTGGGCCCGGGCCGTGCTCCTCCTCTTCCGCCGCCTGCTTCTCCTCGCACCTCACGCCTGCGCCTCCTCCGCCTCCGGAGGCTCCTCGCCGCACCGCCGCGCCGCCGCCGCCCCCCTCCAGCTCCGTAGCCGCACCGACTTCTCCTCCGCCTGCGCCCGCCCTCGGCTCCGCCGGCTCCCCCTGCGCGCCGCCGCCTCCGGCTTCGTCGCCTCCAGGCCCCCCCGCCCGCCGCCCCCGCCGCCGGCCCTGCGGCTCGCGCCTCCCGCCGCCGCCGCCTTCTCCTCGCCCGCGCCCCTCCTCGCCGCCCGCCCCGCCGCCTCCGTCGCCTCCCCGCGGCCGCCCGCGCGCCGCGCCCCGTCGCCGGCGCCTCCTCTCCGCGTCGCCGCCTGCTCCGCCGCCCGCTCCTCCTTCGCCGCCGCCTCCTGCTGCCCCTCCTCCTGCGCCGCCTCCCCGTCCGCCGCCTGCGCCGCCCAATGCGCCGCCGCCTGCGCCGCCGGCGCCGCCTCGCCTGCCCGCTGTCGCCCCGCCGCACGCCGCCTGCGCCGCCGCCGGGCCCCCGCCTGCGCCCCGTCGCCCGGCCGTCGGCGCCGCCCCGGCGCCGCCTTCTCGCCTCCCCTGCGCCTCCGGCTCCGGCGCCCGGCGCGCCGCCTGCGCCGCCCCCTCCGCCTGCGCCGCCGCCTGCGCCGCGCCTCCGCCGCCGCTGCTCCGCCTGGCCCCGCCTTCCCTCCGGCTCCTCCGGTCGCTCCGCGACCCGGCGCCGCAGCGCCTGCTCCGCCTCCTGCTCCTCCGCCCGCCGGCCCGCCGCCTGCTCCGCCGCCTGCGCCGCCGCCGTCGCCTCCCGCTCTCCTCCTTCGCCGTCCGCCTGCGCCCCGCCGTCTCCTCCTTCGCCGCCCGCTCCTCCTCCTGCGCCGCCGCCGCCTTCGCCATCCGGCGCCGCCGGCGCCTCCTCCTGCTCCGCCGGCGCCTCCCGCGCCGCCGCCGCCGCCGTGCAGCGCTCGGTCTGTCGCCTTGCGCCGCCGCCTCCGTGACTCCTCCTGAGCCGCAGCCCGCCCCTCCGCCTCCTCGCCAGCAGCCGCCGGACCCGCCGGCCCGCCGGCGGCGCCTGCGACCGCCTCCGCCTGGAGCCGCCGGAGCCGCAGGCCTGCGCCGCCGTCGCCATCCGGAAACTCCGACCGCATCCTCCGAGACCCCTCCCCCCTCCGGCTCCGCGCTCAGGAGCCTGCTCCGGCTGCTACTCGATCCTGCCAGGAGAAGAAGCAGGAGAAGAAGGCTAAGATCCGACGGCCTCAGGCGCACGACGGAGCATCCTTGAAAGAAGACCGTAAGACGCAGCCTCACATCCGGGAGCCGACGGCGAAGTTCACCGCCGGCTCCGCCGGCGCCTCCGCCCCGCGCCTTCTCCGCCGGTGCTCCTCCTCCTGCCTCCTCCGCCTCCCGGCGGCCTCGCCCGGCGCCTGCGCCTCCTCCTCCGGCTCGCCGCCTCGCCGCGCCGCCCGCCCCGCCCTCGCCGCTACTCCGCCGCCGCCTCCTGCGCCGCCTCCCCGCCGGCGCCTCCTCCGCCGCCGCCGCGCCGTCGCCGCCTCCGGCGCCGTCGCCGCCTCCCCTCCCGGGCCGGCCGCCTCAGCCTGCGCCGCCGCGCCGCCGCCGCGCCGACGCCGTCTCCTCCGGATCCCCCGCCGACCGCCGGCGCCGCCGTGCGCCCCCGCCCTCGACCTTCGCCGCGCCGCCGCCTCTCTCCGCCGCCTCCGCCTGCCCCTCCGCTCCCCACACCTCCGGATGCTCGCACCTGCGGCGGCGCCTCCTCCGCCTTCGCCTCCGCCCCTCCGGCTCCGCATCCGCCTCCTCCTGCGCCTCCGACTTATCTCCGTCTCCGGCTTCTCCTTCTCCTACGCCGCTTCCGCACGCCTCCCTCGACTCCGTCTGCGCCTTTCCCCGACGCCTGATCCGCCCCCCGCCTGCGTCCGCCGTCGCCGTCGCCGCCGCGGCGCCTGCCCGCCGTCACCTTCTCCCTCCGCCTCTCCGCCGCCTCAGCCGCATCATGCGCCGCCGCCCCGACGCCGCAGCCGCAAGGCTCCTCCCCGAACTCCCTCCGCCGAATCCGCGAAGACGGCGCCTCCAGATCCGACGCTCCGCATCCTTCACGCCGCTCCGACGTCCGCACGCCCACGCCGGCTCCAGACGTAGCCTTCTCCGCAATGCTCATGCCTCCGATCCTCCTTCCATCCTGCGCCTCCTCCACATACCCTCCGCCTCCTCGCCGCCTGTCCTCCGAAGAAGCAGCTCCGACCGCCTGTCTCCACCTGAGGCGACGCTCCGCCTCCTAAGAAGGAGAAGACAGATACCCCTCCCACCGCCTTCCCCGCCTCTCCTCCTCCTTATAAGGAAAGAAGCAGCCGGCTCCGACTTCTCCGCATAACCTCCTCACGTCTCCCCCGACTGCACCCGCACTGAACTCCGAATCCTCCTCCGCATTCACCCAAGGAGACTGAGACGCACGGACCACCGGATGGCGCCTACGGCGAAGAAGGCCCCGCCGCCTAAGAATTATCAGTCGCCTCCAGCATGACCCGCCTGATAAGAAGGAGCCTACCGGCGCCAGACCTCCTTAGCCACTGAAGGAGCCTACGGCTCCGTAAATAAGGATGAATCCTCCTCCCCATGGCTACCGAAGGCAGCCTAACGGCGAATGTAGTCGCCGATCCTACAAGAATCCGCCGCCGGCGAGACCTCAGGAGAATACGAGCAATTGATCCGCCTTCGCGAAGCCTCCTTCGCCCGTCGCCTCCGGCCGGCGCCGCTCCGCCGCGCCGCCTCCGGCCCTCCTCCCCTGAAAAGGACTCAATAAGAAGAATGGCGACTAAGGAGAAGGATAATAATACGCATAGTCCCTTCATAAACTAGGCGTCAGAGACTCTAAGTTGTAAAAGGCGTCAGTTTATGGCGCTCACAGATGGCGCTCAGATGAGATAAATGTTGTGTAAATAAAATAAAATGATGACACTAAAGTCTGACTCATGTTCGGGGATTCCCGTAATTTCATATGAATGCAATATTTGGGGCTTTGGAGGATTTTAAATTTTAAAACCACAATAAAAAATGTGGTTAACATTCTAAGCAGCGTCCTGTAGCGAGGTTACATTTTCAGGTTACAACATCTTCAGAGCTTCCTTCGAGTTATGTATTTCCTGTTCCTGAAGAGGATATTAAGGATTTAAAACCTCTCAGAAGTCTTCACAGCGTCATTACTTCCTTAAATAGATGCTAACTTTCAAAACTGGCCTGAAGACAAGAAGTTAGAGTGCATAGAAGTCTACGAGAAAATGTTTCTACTCCTCTGTAACATCCAGCAGGAGGAGACTCCTCTGTAACATCCAGCAGGTTAAAACAAGTCAGAGCTGAAGTTACAAGAAGGAAACGACTTGTATTTCCAAAGAGGAGGAAACAGGATGTTTTGGGAGGGAAGGAACCAAAGTGATGTTGTTACTGTTTCTCCAAAGTAGGACCACATCTCCCATGAGCCTCGTTGTTTCTGACACCCAGCCCTCTAAGAAGAGGACGTTGGACATTCTGGTCGCCTAAAAGCATCTTGTTCAGCGTTTGTTTTGACTTTGCTCCTCCCTCTGGTGTCAGAACAAGATGGTGACGGTTAACAACGGCAAAAAGAATCCAATGGTTAGAAATGTGTGACGTCACGGTGACTATGTTGTCTAGGCAACAAGGAATCCTATATTTACAACACATCTGAGCTGCGTGATCTCATCACCCAGACGATGGCGTCGCTTTAATTAAATTCATGACTGTAAGTAGCTTATAAAACCCTTCAAGACTATGTTCATCCCGCTTATGCAGACACTTTAAGTCTCTTTATAATCTCCTGATGTTCCTGAACGTCTCACAGAAACATTTCTTCCTCCCAAAGAGAGAGAGCAGACCTGACCTCCTCTGAAGACCAGCAAGAGAAGAATGCTGCTCAGAAATGAAAGTTCCCAGCGGACACGCGTTCACATCAAGAGCACTCGTGTAGAAATGTAAGAATTGTATGAAGTGCGTTCACAGCCCAGTGCTGAGGCTTTGGCACTGAGGCTGAGGCTGCAGAGACGTCAGGTGGATGACAAGCAGCCGTTTGAATCAAGCAGATGAAGCTTCTCCTCAAAATCCTGCATTTTTATTGCATTTCTGACACGTTACTGCAGCACTTTGTCTCCAGTCTACAAAGACTTCAGTGCTAAACGTACCTTTTTGTTCTCTTTACAGGAAGTTGAAGGTGCAACGATCGGCCTGGTTGTAATCCTACAATCATTCAGCGGCAGGATCTCATATCCGTGGCCTTGAACAGACCGAGGAACATCGACAGATTGCGAGCAGACGTGTTTTATTCTGACCCTGTAATGAAAGACAAACGTCCCTCAGCTTGTTCTTGGAACATCTCTGATATCTGTGTTGTCTCCTCGTCCTCTCATTACCGGCTCCTCTCGCGGCGCAGAGCAACATGGCTGCCGTAAGTCAACAAAATGAGCTGTAGTTAGAAAGACCGGCAACTCACCTGGGACTGTCTGGCCTTTTAGAAAATCTATTTCTGCTATTAATAATCTAATAATTGTCAGGAATAATAGGTGTTCTGTTCACTGGGATGTGCAGCTCGGCCTCAATGGTGCAGAACAAATTGGCTTTATTATTTATTATTTACGGGGAAGTTTAGTTGTTCAAGTTCAGTAAAAAGTAGTTTCGATCCAAACATCTGCCAACATCAGGACACCAGGATCGTTCAAGGCCAACGGTGCATTCAGGTGCTCCTTTGACAAACAAGACGTGTTGTATTTTTACTGCTCGGGGATATCAACGCAACATTTACTTCGTCCACTATGTTTCCACATAATTGGACGTAAATATTTTCTTTGACTTTCCAAGTTGTTGTTCCGACTTGAGGGAGCGCTCGCTGGCATTCTCACAGTCGAGTATTATCTTTTTCATTATTCTGACAACACCTGAATTCAGCACAATTGTTAAACCAGAGGTTTGAATCTGCACTGGAGGGATGAAGATGTTCGACCTCGACTCTCACAGATATGAGGAACGCTTCCTGACATTATTGTTATTATTATTATTATTATTATTATTATTATTATTATTATTATTATTATAATCATTTTTATTATTATTATTATTATTATTATTATTATTATTATCATTATTATCAATATTATCAATATTATTATTATTATAAGTATTATTACTTTTATTATTATTATTATTATAAGTATTATTAATTTTTTATTATTATCATTATTATCAATATTATTATTATTATTATTATTATTATTAATATTATTAATATTATTATAATTATTATCAATATTATTATTATTATTATTATTATTATTATTATCATTATTATAATTATTATAATTATTATAATCATTATCAATATTATTATTAGCATTATTATCATTATTTTAATATAAATTGTATTATTATTAATATCATTATTATTATTAGAAATATTATTATTATTATCATTATTATTATTATTATTATTATTATTATTATCATTATTATAATTATTATAATTATTATCAATATCATTATTATCATTATTATTATTATGATTTTCATTATCATTATCATTATTATTATTGTTATTATTATTATTATTATTATTATTATTATTATTATTATTATTATTATTATTATCATTATTATTATTTTTATTATTTTTATTATAATTAGCATTATTATTATTGTCATTATTATTATCATTATTATTATTATTATTATTAATATTATTATTATTAATATTATTATTATTATTATTATTATTATTATTATCATTATTATTAATATTATTATTATTATTATTATTATTATTATTATTATTATTATTATTATTATTATTATTATTATTATTATTATAGTGTGATGTAGAGCTGCTGACTTCACATCTGTCAGTGTGCTGTAGAGCTGCTGACTTCACATCTGTCAGTGTGATGGAGAGCTGCTGACTTCACATCTGTCAGTGTGCTGTAGAGCTGCTGACTTCACATCTGTCAGTGTGATGTAGAGCTGCTGACTTCACATCTGTCAGTGAGCTGTAGAGCTGCTGACTTCACATCTGTCAGTGTGATGTAGAGCTGCTGACTTCACATCTGTCAGTGTGCTGTAGAGCTGCTGACTTCACATCTGTCAGTGTGATGTAGAGCTGCTGACTTCACATCTGTCAGTGTGCTGTAGAGCTGCTGACTTCACATCTGTCAGTGTGATGTAGAGCTGCTGACTCCACATCTGTCAGTGTGCTGTAGAGCTGCTGACTTCACACCTGTCAGTGTGATGTAGAGCTGCTGACTTCACACCTGTCAGTGCGATGTAGAGCTGCTGACTTCACATCTGTCAGTGTGATGTAGAGCTGCAGGCCTCGACAGAGAACAGTGAAACGTTCCTCACAGTTTGTCTTTAAATGTTTTGTTCTGTCACTTTAATTTCATGTAAAACAGAGAAAAGCAGCAAATCTGCACATTTGAGTCTGAAATGAGAATTTAAAGACGTTGATTAAGTTTCTGCGGATCGTCGCAGCTGCAGTCTGATATGATTTCAAACATTCTGTAATAAATATTAATCACTTTAATCATTAACATTATGCAAGTTTCAGTGTTCAGAACATAGTAGATTATTTTATACATTATTCAAGGTTTTAATAATGAAGTTCTCCATTTTGTGATCAATCACACACACAGACACACACACACACAGACACACACAGACACACACACACACACACACACACAGCACACACACAGCACACACACACACAGACACACACAGACACACACACACAGACCACACACACACACACACACACACACACACAGCCACACACACACACACACAGACAACACACACACAGACACAACACACACAGACACACACACACACACACACAGCACACACACACACACAACACACACAACACACACACACAGACACACACACACAGACACACACACAACACCGACACACACACACACATCACACCAGACACACACACACAACACACACACACACACACACAGACACACAACACACACGACACACACACACACACACACACACAACACACACACACACACACACACACCACACACAACAACAACACACACACAACACACACACAGACACACACACACACACACACACACACACACACACACACACACACACACACAACACACACACACACACCACACACACACCACACACACACACACACACACACACACACACACACACACACACCACACACACACACACACAACACACACACACACATACAGCACCACACCACACATACACACACACACACACTCACACACACTACCCACACATACACCACACACACATACTACAACCACTCAACACACACATAACAACACACCCACACATACACACACACATACACACATACACACACTACACACACTACACACACACACATACACACACTCAACACAACCCACACAGCACAACACACACTCACATCATATCTAACACACACATACACACATACACACGACACACACACATACACACCCCACACACCACACACATACACACACACACACCACATCCACACATACACACTACAACACCCCACACACCTACACACACACACACACAACCACCTACACACATGACACATACACACATACACATACACACCTCACACACATACAGCACTACCACATACATCACCTACCCCCATCACACACTACAACCATACCATATCACCACACAACACACAGACACCACCACACGCCACGTCACACAAGACACACTACCAGCACACTACACCCACACACACACACACTACCACACACCCACACACACCCACACCCACACCTACCACACCACACACACCCTACACCAATCACACACACACACACGTAAACATACACACAGCACAACACCCCACCCCCACTACACACTACACAAACATCACACACTTACACGAACACACACAAACACCACATCACATAATCACACACATCACCATATCACATCACACAAGACAAACAACACACAGACACATCACACACACTCACAAACACCTCACAGAGACACACACACACAACACACCACCACAACAATACACACATACAGCACACATAACACATACACACACATACACACACAACACAACACACACACCTACACACACACACACACTACACACACAACACACACACACACACACACACACATCACACACACACACACTCACACACACACACAAACACACACACACACACACACATACACACACACACACACACACATCACACACACACACACACACACACACACACACACACATAACACACACACAACACACACATACACACACACACACGTCACAACACACACACACAACACACAGACCACATCACACACACCACACACAACTCACACACAACACAATACACACACACTAACACATACACCCACACATACACACAGACACCCCCATACACACTACACACACACCCATACCCACACATCACACACACCCAACATACACACACACCCCACACTCACACACACCCCCACACCCTCACACACACACACCCACACACCTACCCACCCACCACACATTACCCACACACACACACTCACACACACACATACACACACACACACAGACCACACACATACACCCCATACACACACATACCCACATACAACACACACACAGACACACCACACACACACACACACACACCCTCACACCATACTAACACACACCTACACCACACACACCCACCACACAGACACACACACCCACCCACACATCACACACACACACACACACCAACACCCCCATACACACACGACAGACACACCACCCCCAGACACAGACACACACCCCCCACACCACACACACACACATACACCCACACCCACACCACACACACCTCACACAGACACACACACCCACACACATACACACCACCACACATCACACACACACACACCCACACACACACACACCCCCCACACCCACCCACACACAACACACACCTACACACATCCCCCACACCCACACCCCACACACACCCCACACACACACCCATACACACACACACACACACCCACCACCACACCCACACACACACCCACACATACAACACCACACACCCACCCCACACGCCCACGGCAGGTCGGTGCGGCGGAGGACAAGAGTTACATCTTTATATGTGTGAAAAACAACTTTCAATGATTTCTTTTGTTTTCTGACAAACGCTTTCGACTTGGTCCAAAGTGAAACATCAACAAGCAGATTCTAATTATTTAATGTTTCTCTCTCGTCTCCTCTGAGGGTTAGGTTTAGGGTTCAGGATTTAATATCCACAGAAATATAAAAAGGTCATTAAGATGTAGTATAAATCTCTGTTTCTCTGTTTTATTTAGTTTTAATTTAGTCCAAAATAAACATAAACATATTATAATATATTATTTTTCTGTTCTCTAACTTCTGCTGCTGTGATCCTGAAGGTTAAATAAATATATTTATAAATATTTGATATATATTTATTTTATGTCTATAATAATCTTTTTAAACTACATTTGAATCAGACGCCTTCATTTTTATTTATTTTATTTTCCGGGAACGTTATCAAACTGGTGCCGACCAACTCTTCATGTTATCCTCGTCGACATTGTTGTATCGTTAACGGTCACAGTTGGTGTTTAATGACGTCATCATCATGACGTGTGATCACGTGTTCGGACACACGTAGGTAAATAAAGAGGTCACACTCTTGTTCATCACTTCATCTCTGTGACAGTGAAATGTTTGTGGCTCTTCTCCATCCAGAGCTGCATTTATTGCTCCTCCATATAATGCGACAGGTTTCTTTGAGATGCAGTAACATCGTCTCACGTCCAGGACGAGGGGATGGTGTCGTCTGCCCCTCGTCACGCAAACATAACATTTGTTTCCCTCCTCTTCATCTGCAGTCGCGTCGTGATGACTAATCTGGAGTCTATTTACGGGACGTCCCAGAGCTCAGCAGTCGTTCATCACCGCCCACGTGTGATGGAAGAAAAGAAGAATCTGTCTTCTTCATGTTATTCATACAAATGAGCTTCGACTTTTCAAAGGCACAAATTATTGTTAACGACTCCATATATATATATAATAATCTGGAGTCGTTCAGAGGTTATATATATATATATAATAATCTGGAGTCGTTCAGAGGTTATATATATATATATATATATATATATATAACAACATTCTCTCATTTCTTAAAAACAAAGCAGCTCCAACTATAGACAAATAACAGAGAGACTTCTGACTCGACATTTAGCTCTGGTGAGGGGGAGAGTGACGAGGGAGGGGAGAGAGAGGAGGGAGAGAGAGGAGGGAGAGAGAGAGAGAGAGGAGAGATAGCGAGAGGCGGAGAGAGAGAGAGAGAGAGAGAGAGAGAGAGAGAGAGAGAGAGAGAGAACCTTCTCTTCTTCTTCGCTCGTTCTCTCTCTCTCTCGCTCGCTCTGCTCGTACCTTTCGTCGGCCGGCCTCTTCGCTATCCGCGCGCTGCTCGCTTAATCGTCGTCTTCTTCTGCTTCTTCTCGCTCGCGCTCTCGCGCTCTCGCTCCTCTCTCTTCCTCTTCTTCTCCTCTCTTTCTTGTTCTCCTGCTCTGCCTCGCTCTTCTTCTCTCCCGCTCCTTCCCTCCTCTCCTCCTCTTCCTCTTCTCGCGCGCTGCGCTCTCGCTCGCCCCCTCTTCATTCTCGCGCTCTCTCCGCTGGCTTCGTTACTCTTCTCGACTCTTCTCTACTCTCTTGCTACTCGCGCGTCTCGCTTCTTCCTCTGGCTCATCTCTCTCTCTCTCTCCGAAGCGCTGCTCTCTGCTTCCTCGGCGCTTCTCTCTCTCGTCTACTCTCTGCGTCCTCGCTCTCGGGCTCTTTCTCTCTCTTCCTCCCCTCTCTCTCCTCTCGCTCCTCTCGCATCTCTCTCGCTCCGCTCTTCTCCAGCTTGGCTTCTCGCCTCTCGCGCTCTCTCTCCTCTCTCGCTCTCGCTCTTCTCGAGGCGCTGCGCGCTGCTCTCTCTCTTCCTCTCGCTCGATCTCTCGTCGCTCTTCCTCGGGCTCGCGGCTTCTTCGCCTTCGCGCTTCTCGCTCGGCTCGTTCTGCGCTTCGAGCTCGGCGATATAGGCTTCTCAGGCTCCTGCTAGACGAGCTCTTCGCTGCAGGGCTCGGAGAGGAGAGAGTTTAAACAACAAGTCACATGATGAGGAGTGTGTATAGTGTAAGATATAAAGATAACTGGCACTTTGGTATAAAGTTTAAAACACGTCTCTGATCTCAGTTATTTAATGACCCCCCCTCGTTAAGCTTCGTCCACTCCCCCCCGGCTGCAGGTCTGAGTCTCCTCGATTATATCAAAAGACTAATGTTCTCAATTGTTTATAATCTGAATTAAACAGTTCTTAATGTTCCTCATTTGGCAGAGTGACCTGCTCCAACCCCCTGCAGGACCCGGAGAGGCCTAAGACCAACGCTTGGAAACCAGTGCAGTTACATGTGGAGCGGGACAGACTGTGTGCCGTCGTCGCAGCGGTCGTCCTGCGTCTGATTAAAACTCTTAAAATGTCTTCTGACGAGAGGACAGAAAAAGAGTTTATTTGGTGGGAGGATTCAGAAGAAGAGTGAGGACAGATGGAAGAACATACGGGGGAGTTCTGAAGGAGCACAAGTCTACAGGGGAAATAGGGAATGACATTTCAATCTCCATCAGGTCTGATGTGGGGGGGGGGGGCCTCGGGGAGCAGAGAGGAGAAGTGTGGTGGACAGCACAGGGAGATGGAGATAACACCAAACACTATAGGGGAATGAATGGAGTGAGTGTGTGTGTGTGTGTGTGTGTGTGTGTGTGTGTGTGTGTGTGATAAGAGGAGCTGGCATCTCACATGTACCTGCACATCAGAAACTACATCAAACTTTCCCCGAGTGCGATCGACCTTCCGACAAACATGTCGACTGCTTAAAGAAATGAGTCGGCGAGAGATAAAGCTTCACGTTAATCCTGCAGACACTCAGAGTTCAGACAACGTTAACATTGTCTGCACAACTCCCCGTAACTCATGACTGAACCCACTGGAGCTACTACGCGTTCCTGCACGTTCCTGCACGTTCCTGCACGTACTGCACGTTCCTGCACGTTCCTGCACGTCCTGCACGTTTCTGCACGTTCCTGCACATCCTGTACGTTCCTGCACGTTCCTGCACGTTCCTGCACGTTCCTGCACGTACTGCACGTTCCTGCACGTTCCTGCACGTCCTGCACGTTCCTGCACGTCCTGCACGTCCTGCAAGTTCCTGCACGTTCCTGCACGTCCTGCACGTTCCTGCACGTCCTGCACGTTCCTGCACGTCCTGCACGTCCTGCACGTTCCTGCAAGTCCTGCACGCACGTTCCTGCACGTCCTGCACGTTCCTGCACGTTCCTGCACGTCCTGCACGTCCTGCACGTTCCTGCAAGTCCTGCACGTTCCTGCAAGTCCTGCACGCACATTCCTGCACGTCCTGCACATCCTGCACGTTCCTGCACGTCCTGCACGTCCTGCACGTAGCGTTCTGCTGTCAAGTCGTTCGTGATATTAAGTTGAAACGTGTCCAGAAACGTAGATTAGTTTGTAAAGTTAGTTATTATCATTAATCCTGATAATAAGAAAGCTAAAGTCATATTTTAGTGGCTTTAGAGAATAAACAGAAGCCGCCAATTATAAACAAATAAATAAATAATTCTATAAATAAGTAAATATAACATGAAATGTCCCAGAAATGAAGAAGGCGTCTCTTAATCGATAATTATTTATATTTTGCTTCTTTATTTATATTTGTATTAATTTACCTGTTTATTTACATTCCTATTTACTTATTATTTTATTAATGTATGCATATAAAATAAAATGTATATGTAAAATAACCTAATTTGTTATAAATAGTTATAAAATACTTCTTTGTAGCGTCCGTGTTGTTTCCACAGTTAATACCTTCTTGTGATTATTGAGGGGGAGAGGAAGGAGGAAGGGAAGGAAGGGAAGGGAAGGGGAAGGGAAGGGAGGGCAGGGAAGGGGAGGGACGAGGGAAGGGGAGTGAAGGGAAGGGGAGGGAAGGGAAGGGAAGGGAGGGACGGGAAGGGAAGGGATAGGGGAAGGGGAGGGAAGGGAGGGAATGGGAAGGGGAGGGAAGGAAGGGAAGGGGAGGGAGGGGGAGGGGAGGGGAGTGAAGGGGAGGAAGGGAAGGGGAGGGGGGAGGGAAGGGAAGGGAGGGGCAGGAAAGGAGGGAAGGGAAGGGGAGGGAGGGGGAAGGGAAGGTGAGGGAGGGGGAGGGAAGGGGAAGGGAAGGGAAGGCCGGGAAGGGGGGGGAGGGGAGGGGAGGGGCGGGGGGGAGGGAAGGGGAGGGAAGGGAGGGAAGGGAAGGGAAGGAGGGAAGGGAAGGGGGGGGAGGGGAAGGGGAAGGGAAGGGGAGGGAAGGGGAGGGAAGGGAAGGGAAGGGAAGGGAAGGGGAGGGGAAGGGGGGAAGGGAAGGGGAAGGGAAAGGAGGGACGGGGGGGGAGGGAAGGGACGGGGAGGGAAGGGAAGGGAAGGGACGGGGAGGGAAGGGAATGACCGGGAAGGGAAGGGAAGGGGGGGAGGGGAGGGAGGGGAAGGGAAGGGAAGGGGGGGGGGAGGGAAGGGAAGGGGAGGGAAGGGGAAGGGGAGGGAAGGGGAGGGAGGGGAAGGGAGAGAGGGGGAGGGACGGGAGGGAGGGAAGGGGAGGAAGGGGAGGGAAGGGAAGGGGAGGGACAGGGAAGGGGAGGGAAGGGAAGGGGAGGAAGGGAGGGAAGGGAAGGGGAGTGAAGGGACCGTGGGGGGGAAGGGAAGGGAGGGGGGGGGAGGGAAGGGAAGGGAAGGGGAGGGCAGGGACGTGGGAGGGAGGGGAGGGAAGGGAGGGAGAGGGAAGGGGAGGGAACTTCTTTCTTTCAGGTACTTTCGTTCCTTTCCTTTACTTTCGTTCGGTTCCTTTTCTTTCCTTTTCAGGGCTTCCTTTCGGGATTTCCTTTCATTGACTGGGTTTCTTTTCTTGGAGGTCCTTTCATTGTGGGCTGGGATTTGGACTTCCGGGACATTGACTTTTTTTCTTTTCTTTCTTTCTTTTGAAGGGCCGGGAAGTTAAGGGGAGGGCTTTCCTTTTCTTTCCTTTTTTTCTTTTCTTTTCTTTCCTTTCCTTTTTTTTCTTTTCTTTCCTTTCCTTTCCTTTTCTTTCCTTTCCTTTCCTTTCCTTTCCTTTTCTTTCCTTTCCTTTCCTTTTCTTGATCTCACAACATAAACATCATCTTTAAACTGGCGCTATCTATATTCTGCCTTTGAACTTGTGTAGAACGATGTTATATAAGTGTTGGACATATAATTATTCCACAGCATGTAATAATTAAAATAAATGAAAGATGATAAAGAGATGAATCTGTGCAGCTCACAGAGGTTGATACAGAAGCCAATAATAAAAGATGAATAAACACCTGCAGCACCTCAGCGCGGAGGTGAAGGTGCGCATTCAAACATTCATATTGTTTATTGTCATTGCTGCAGCTCTGTATTGATTAATCGCCTGTAAGATACTCGCACGTACATTTTCAGGAAAATTACTTGAAAGTCTTCAGAGTTCATTAAAGTCTCCTTCATCCCGTTAAATATTGATTGTTTTACTGGCGAGTGTTCGCAGAGCTCCACGGAGCCGCTGTTCATCAAGGTTAACGTAATGTGTTGTATAAATGATGTTTGTTCACCGTGAACTCTGCCTCGTGAGACGTGTTGCTGCTGCACGCTTACAAAATAATTGTTTTAACTTATCACTATGAAGCACATGTTGATTGTTAATGTCTGTGGAGTAATGGCACCTTTGGTTCCACACATTATCGCTTTGCAAGTCAGAGGCGTTTCCCTTTCACAATAAAAGACATACAGAGAACATTTCTCTCAGAGGCAATGTAAAAAAACATTCTTTCCTCTAAACCAGGGGTCGGGAACCTATGGCTCTTTCGATAACGCAATGTCGCGAAACCGAGCAGAGGAGAAACTGCACAAAGCAACCAGTAGACCGGGGGGGGGGGGGGGGGGGTGACAGACATATGATATTTTCTCGCGGATATAATTGCCTTGAGTTTGACACCCGTGCAGTAAACACTGAAACGTGCACATAAATGAGATAAATAACGTAAGTGTTTAGTTTATTTAATAAAAGAGCACGTGTTCAATGAAACACTGATACTGCTATTAGTACTCGGAGACGTGTTATTCTTAAAAAATGCACGCATAAAGTTGCATTCAAATCTATTAAATATATGGCTCTCAAGGAAATACATAAAAAAATATTTGGCTTTTATGGCTCTCCCAGACAAAAAGGTTCCCAACCCCTGCTCTAAACTGTCAGTAACAGATGCAGCCTACTTATTACAAATACCAGAAGTGCTTCATTTATACTTCTGTAGGATTCTTACGGTTGTTTCTTTGGACAGTTTGGCTAACGGCTAACGGCAGTCATGTTGCTAACGACATGTGTTGTACGTTAGATTAAGTATCCGACTGTAAACTCTCAGCTTGTGTCTTCCTCCATCTCCCAGAATGCAATGAGGGTTTACAACAACAAGTTCTCTCTTCGATGTTCATCAACAAAGAAACACAAGAGTCTCCTGGATAATTCAAGTTTGTTGTTGGGAACAAAAACACAAAACCACAGTTACTGATGTCGTAATGTCGTGATGTGATGTTGTGATGTCGTAATGTCGTGATGTCGTGATGTTGTGATGTGATGTCGTAATGTCATAATGTCGTGATTTCGTGGTGTTGTGATGTCGTGATGTTGTGATGTGATGTCGTAATGTCGTAAGGTTGTGATGTCGTGGTGTCGTGGTGTCGTGATGTCGTTATGTCGTGATGTCGTGATGTTGTGCTGTAATGTCGTGATGTCGTGATGTGATGTTGTACTGTCGTAATGCCATGGTGTCGTTATGTCGTGATGTTGTGATGTAATGTCGTGATGTCGTGATGTCGTGATGTTGTTATGTTGTGATGTGATGTCGTAATGTCATAATGTCGTGATTTCGTGGTGTTGTGATGTCGTGATGCCTTGGTGTCGTGGTGTTTTGATGTTTTGATGTTGTGATGTTGTGATGCCTTGATGTCGTGGTGTCGTGATGATGTGGTGTCGTAATGTCATAATGTCGTGATTTCGTGGTGTTGTGATGTCGTGATGTTGTGATGTGATTTCGTAATGTCGTAAGGTTGTGATGTAATGTCGTGATGTCGTGATGTTGTGATGTAATGTCGTGATGTTGTGATGTTGTGATGTCGTGATGTCGTGATGTTGTGATGTGATGTTGTACTGTCGTAATGCCATGGTGTCGTTATGTCGTGATGTGATGTCGTAATGTCGTAAGGTTGTGATGTCGTGGTGTCGTTATGTCGTGATGTTGTGATGTAATGTCGTGATGTCGTGATGTTGTGATGTAATGTCGTGATGTCGTGATGTCGTGATGTCGTGATGTCGTGATGTTGTGATGTGATGTTGTACTGTCGTAATGCCATGGTGTCGTTATGTCGTGATGTTGTGATGTGATGTCGTAATGTTGTAAGGTTGTGATGTCGTGGTGTCGTGATGTCATTATGTCGTGATGTTGTGATGTAATGTCGTGATGTCGTGGTGTCGTAACGTCGTTATGTCGTGATGTTGTGATGTAATGTTGTGATGTCGTGATGTTGTGATGTGATGTCGTACTGTCGTAATGCCATGGTGTCGTGGTGTTGTGATGCGATGTCGTAATGTCGTGATGTCGTGATGTCTGTGATGTGTGATGTCGTGATGTCGTGATGTTGTAATGTCGTGGTGTTGTGGTGTCGTGATGATGTGATGTCGTAATGTAGTGATGTCGTGATGTTGTGATGTCATGTCGTGATGTTGTGATGTTGTGATGTCGTGGTGTCGTGGTGTTTTGATGTTGTGATGCCGTGATGCCGTGGTGTCGTGGTGTCGTGATGTTGTGATGCCGTGATGTCGTGGTGTCGTGGTGTTTTGATGTTGTGATGTTGTGATGTTGTGATGCCGTGGTGTCGTGGTGACGTGGTGTCGTGGTGTTTTGATGTTGTGATGTTGTGATGCCATGGTGTCGTGGTGACGTGGTGTCGTGGTGTTTTGATGTTGTGATGTTGTAATGTCGTGATGCCTTGGTGTCGTGGTGTTTTGATGTTGTGATGTTGTGATGCCGTGATGCCGTGGTGTCGTGGTGTTTTGATGTTGTGATGTTGTGATGCCGTGATGTCGTGGTGTCGTGGTGTTTTGATGTTATGATGTTGTGATGCCGTGATGTCATGGTGTCGTGATGATGTGGTGTCGTAATGTCATAATGTCGTGATTTCGTGATGTGATGTCGTAATGTCGTGATGTTGTGATGTAATGTTGTGATGTCGTGATGTTGTGATGTGATGTTGTACTGTCATAATGCCATGGTGTCGTTATGTCGTGATGTTGTGATGTAATGTCGTGATGTCGTGATGTTGTGATGTGATGTCGTAATGTCATAATGTCGTGATTTCGTGGTGTTGTGATGTCGTGATGTTGTGATGTGATGTCGTAAGGTTGTGATGTCGTGATGTCGTGATGTCGTGATGTCGTTATGTCGTGATGTTGTGATGCGATGTCGTAATGTCATGATGTCGTGATGTTGTGATGTGATGTTGTGATGTTGTGATGCCGTGATGTCGTGGTGTCGTGGTGTTTTGATGTTGTGATGTTGTGATGCCGTGATGTCGTGATGATGTGGTGTTGTAATGTCATAATGTCGTGATTTCGTGGTGTTGTGATGTCTGATGTTGTGATGTCGTAATGTCGTAAGGTTGTGATGTAATGTCGTGATGTCGTGATGTTGTGATGTAATGTCGTGATGTCGTGATGTCGTGATGTCGTGATGTTGTGATGTGATGTTGTGATGTTGTGATGTGATGTTGTAATGTCATAATGTCGTGATTTCGTGGTGTTGTGATGTCGTGATGTTGTGATGTGATGTCGTAAGGTTGTGATGTCGTGATGTCGTTATGTCGTGATGTCGTGATGTTGTGATGTGATGTCGTGATGTTGTAATGTCGTGATGTTGTAATGTCGTGATGATGTGATGTCGTAATGTAGTGATGTCGTGATGTGATGTCGTGATGTTGTGATGTTGTGATGTTGTGATGTCGTGGTGTTTTGATGTTGTGATGTCGTGGTGTTTTGATGTTGTGATGTTGTGATGTCGTGGTGTTTTGATGTTGTGATGTTGTGATGCCGTGATGTCGTGGTGTCATGGTGTTTTGATGTTGTGATGTTGTGGTGTCGTGGTGTCGTGGTGTTTTGATGTTGTGAAGTCGTGGTGTCGTGGTGTCGTGGTGTTTTGATGTTGTGATGTCGTGGTGTCGTGGTGTTTTGATGTTGTGATGTGATGTTGTGTGCACATGATATCACAGCGCAGACAAACCTCTAAAGTTTTGCAGCTGATTGCATTTGTGTGTGTAACAAAGTCTAGATGCAGAAACTTTGCAGAGAGAAAAGGGAAACTGAAAGGTTCAGAGCGACGAGGTGCAGAGAGAAACTGTTTAGGATTTAATATCTCAGTCTGTCAGTTTGGTGTTCTTAAACGCACAGCGTAAAAGAGGACGGCATGTTTTAACATTTGCATCCGTTCCCACCAACTCTCTAAAGACACTCACTTCACTGTAACTGTGTGAGTATGTTTTGCAATGAGGCTGATTTGCATAGAAACGGCTCAATTTTGGTCCAAATGTCTGAATATATCCTCATTTAAAAAGGTGTAAATATGACAGGAGCAACTAGTTAGCAGACATTAGCCTCCACTCCCACAGTATGCTAAAAGCTGCTTCTTCTTTGGAAGCTTGTGGAAAGTTTTCAAGATCCTCAATCTCAACGATCTCTCTAAGGTTGCAGGCACAATGTGATCCTCCTCCCCCAGAAAAAGGCCAACGTCAGACTGAATAATGGTCACAAAATGTTAAGTGTGACTATCCGGCTGCATCGCTTCAGTTTTGACACATGTAGGCGATGTCGCCTTTGCACCATCCCGTTCCGGTTCTTTGGCTGAAGTGAAACTGTGAACTCACCCTCTTGATGTCCTTGCCGAAGGTCTCGCTGAAGCTGGAGCCGAGGATCTCAAACTGGACGTGAGAGTTGATGCCGCCGTCCTTAAAGTCCATCGTACCTGTCAGACCTGTGATGTTGCCCTGCGGGGCGAGAGACACAGAGAGAGGACACGTTTACTTTCTCTCTGCAAACTTTTCAACTTTAATTAAGACGATAATAAAGATGATCAGAGTCTCCTGTATCTTGACCTCTCACTTTTATTCGACTCATCCACTTGTTATTGCACACAAAGCTTTGAGATGGATCAATAAAGTGTGTCACCGCTCATGTTTCTCTACAGTCATTAGTAGCATGTTGGAAAGCACAGATGACGTCATGTGACAGACGTCAGAAACCTTCACACGTGTTGTTTCGGACACATTTAGTTGTTCGTGTGGAGGCCGCGCACGCTGCAGCACTAAAGGAAAGAGCAGAAATTAACGGCTACTTTATTAAACTATATTTTATCTTGTACCCGTTGTAAAAGAAGCCTTGGTAGCATTGTTAACTTTAATGTTCATGCAGATAAAATATAATGAGGTGACAGAGAGAGGCAAGGAGACAGTTAGAGGGAGGACATATTAAAGGGGGGCAAAAAGAGGAATACAGGAGGGGGGTACAGGTGAAGAGAGGAACAAAAGACATTCTTACTTTTACATTTAAAGCTTTTATTTAGGTTTTCGAACGAAGCTCTGAATGTTTGTCGTCATATTTTATGATGTAATCACCGTAAAAAAAGGAAACATATATTATTTGTTACTGTGGTTGTATAAATGCTTCTGTTAGACCGTTAATACAGGTCAACTGCAATACTGAAACTGAAAATGTTATATCATATCAAATGAAATGCAGATGTTTCGCAGCCTGTGAGAAAGGTTCCTGATGTTGCTGCTGCAGAACAAGATATTAATGCTCTGAATTCAACAACCTTATTTTAATGCAAGATGTTAACATTAGCAAGATTGTAGCTCAACATGAAAGTTACAGGTCTGTTCATTTAATTTCAGGTAAAAATGTTATTCATATTTCTGTGAATAAAGATTTATACGGATGTGACATTTGACTTAATATGAAAGTAAAAACAGAGCTTTGTTTGATTCAAATATGTTGTGGGTAAAATCAATGAATAATCGTGGTCTCAATATTGATCACCATAACCGGGAAGCCCTGAGATAAAACATGTTTATTATGTTTTTATTGGAAATGTTTGGATCACATGAGTCTGAATCCACCGCTGGAACACTAATTACATTAATGTAGCTTCATCTTTATATGCAACTGTGCACAACTGACCTCCTTTAAACACGTACGTAGCTTTAAACTGTTTCCCTAAAGCCCTGAAAGCCAGCGTGGAGACAAAGACAAACAGCGTCATCACTGCAGAGGACTTATTGTGGAGCGTTTTGCTGTTGTGACCTTTGAAATGTAATGCTGCCGCCCTTTCCTGCACCTTTAATATCAAGCTGCGTCCTGTGAAGCTGCGCGAGCTGCTAAGCTGTGTGATATTGGTGCTAGATTGATAACCGCGAGGGACAGAAATCCCCATGGAAACCACCAGTCCAATAAAGAAAAAGGACCAAAAGAGATTATTAAATGAATCATAAGTTTATTAATCAATGCTCAGCTTTATTAATGCATGATTAGAGATGTCTTGTTGATCAGCTGCTCGTACAGCGTGAGATGTATGACGTGTCATGTTAAATATCAGCCAGACTGAAAGAGCTGAATTTCAGTTTCACTGAAAGGCCACGGATGAAATGTCGTTTCATGACTTTCATGTAAAGCAAGACTGAAGACTCCCATCACTGCAGGCCAGCGAGCTAAATGTTCTTCTGTCAGCCACAAAGGTCGCAGTCATCGTCACCTGGAGGAAAATAATGTTTGATAATGTTTGTTTTGGTTGGCGAGCCGCTTGCTACAAAGTCAGCAATGCTTCCAGTCCTCCATCTGTCTCCCAACAATACAGAAATATAACTGTAGCACCTTGTGGCTGTTTGTACCGCGGGCAGTGTTTTCTGAGCTAGAGTATGTCCAATTCAAAAGAGACAAGGTCATGAGAGCCGCAATAAAAGATAAAGTTACAGACACGGAGGCAAAAATTAAATGACAAATCATTTAGCAATAAAATAAAATGCTGCATGTTTTAAAGAACAGAACAATGTTTCTATTTCATCAACCTACAAATGGAGTGTTAAATGCATAGAACTAGAAATGTAGTTGTAGTATTACAACATACAAATAATGTAAAAGACATTTTATTATTAGTCAGGAAGTGTCAAACAGATGGAGCTATTTTCCTTTACTTCCAGATATAAACATTTACTGGAAAGCTTTTATTCACTGTAGGCAAAAAACTCATTCAACTGGGAGCTAACATGAACCAAACTGTCTTAGTCGTTTAACTGAACCGTTAGCTAACATGAACCAAACTGTCTTAGTCATTTAACTGATCCATTAGCTAGCATGAACCAAACTGCCTTAGTCCCGTTAGCTAGCATGAACCAAACTGTCTTAGTCGTTTAACTGATCCGTTAGCTAACATGAACCGTTAGCAAACATGAGCCATTAGTGAACATTAACCGTTAGCTAACATGAACCAAACTGTCTCAGCCGTTTAACTGAACCGTTAGCTAACATGAACCAAACTGTCTTAGTCGTTTATTTGAACCGTTAGCTAGCATGAACCAAACTGTCTTAGTCCCGTTAGCTAGCATGAACCAAACTGTCTTAGTCGTTTAACTGATCCGTTAGCTAACATGAACCGTTAGCAAACATGAACCGTTAGCAAACATGAGCCATTAGTGAACATTAACCGTTAGCTAACATCAACCAAACTGTCTTAGTCGTTTAACTAAACCGTTAGCTAACATGAGCCGTGAGCTAACATGAACCGTTAGCAAACATGAACCGTTAGCAAACATGAGCCATTAGTGAACATTAACCGTTAGCTAACATGAACCAAACTGTCTTAGTCGTTTAACTGAACCGTTAGCTAACATGAACCAAACTGTCTTAGTCATTTAACTGATCCATTAGCTAGCATGAACCAAACTGCCTTAGTCCCGTTAGCTAGCATGAACCAAACTGTCTTAGTCGTTTAACTGATCCGTTAGCTAACATGAACCGTTAGCAAACATGAGCCATTAGTGAACATTAACCGTTAGCTAACATGAACCAAACTGTCTCAGCCGTTTAACTGAACCGTTAGCTAACATGAACCAAACTGTCTTAGTCGTTTAACTGAACCGTTAGCTAGCATGAACCAAACTGTCTTAGTCGTTTAACTGATCCGTTAGCTAACATGAACCAAACTGTCTTAGTCGTTTAACTGATCCGTTAGCTAACATGAACCGTTAGCAAACATGAACCGTTAGCAATTATTAGTGAACATTAACCGTTAGCTAACATCAACCAAACTGTCTTAGTCGTTTAACTAAACCTGTTAGCTAACATGAGCCGTGAGCTAACATGAACCGTTAGCTAAAATGAGCCAAACTGCCTTAGCCATTTAACTAAACTGTTAGCTAACATTAACCACTAACATAGTCCTTATGTCCTTATGTTGCTCCTCAGACAGTAGAGAGCAGATCTGCACCTTCTTTACAGGCTTGTATGTGAAGAGACTGACCAGCCTGATGCATAAATAACTAGTCTGTGACATTAATTCATTAGTAGCTGCTGGTAGACAACGAGTTTCACCACACAGATGGGCAAACATCTAAAAAGCTTTGCATCATGAGTGTGGTGTCTCCTCTACATTCAGGCTGCGGACTCGATGTACACACATCTATTCAAACATATCTTCTCTCTATATACGACGTGGTGATGTTGTGCAGGAAAACAGCTTCTGCCAAATTGAGACTGCATAAACTACTTTCTGACACAGTGGTGAAATGTGTTTTTATGGTTGCAAAGGTAAATTCAAAGAGTCCTTGAAGCACCCGCTGGGCGCAGACGTGCAGAAGTAAATCACATTCCCTCTACATACGAGAAACACACCCGCACTTTATGGTTGTTTAGCTTCTTTTCGTTGTGTTGTTTGTCTTTGTGTTTGTTTTGATTCTGGATAATGAGCACTTTTACTTTTAAGTACAGGTGATATTTTTTGCAGTTTTACTGCAGTAAGACTTTGAATGTAGGAATTTCACTTAATTAAAGATCTGAATACTTCTTCCACCTCTAATAATGTTTCACAAACAGTCGTATTTTCAGGCGTTCTGAAGCTCTTACAGAAGGTCTGATTAATTG
>NC_041373.1:20394614-20462114 GCF_900634415.1 Cottoperca gobio | reverse complement strand
GGAGAGAAAGGAGGAGAGACAGGGGGAGAGACGGGAGGAGAGACACGGGAGGAGAGACAGGGGAGAGATGGGAGGAGAGACAGGGGAGAGACGGGAGGAGAGACGGGAGGGGAGACGGGGGAGAGACGGGAGGAGAGACGGGAGGAGAGACAGGGGAGAGACGGGAGGAGAGACGGGGGGAGAGACAGGAGGAGAGACGGGAGGAGAGACGGGAGGAGAGATGGGAGGAGAGACGGGAGGAGAGACGGGTGGAGACGGGAGAGAGATGCAAAAAACAAACCAGACACACACCGGACACAAAGACTCGTCACTGAGTGTCTTACCTCCAGGTTCTGCATGTAGCCTTCCTGCGGGTCACACAGCAGGGAGGAGATCCGGTGGTTGTGTCTGAGGCAGCGGGTGCTGCTGTCCCTCCACACGGGGAAAATCTGCCGGATCACTGTCATACGCCCCAGTGCACTGTGGGTAAGCTCCAGGATCTCCGTGTCGCTGATTTCCTGTAGGAGGCGGGACAAAGGGAAGGTTACTGACCTTATGACACCAGGAGGAGACTGACTCTTCACACGCTGTCCAGGTAAAGTTCACTTGATGAACTAATGTTTACATCACTGTTAATTAGGATCCGTGATCCTGCAGGCGTCACACAAACAGACTTCAGGATTCTTAGAGGCCATTAAAAGGTTTCCTGTATTGATGCACATGTTTAATTGCTTTAGCGTTTATAAACCCAATTATGTTCCTGAGGTGCAATTATAGATAACCTCAATGTAACTCTAAAAGCATTACAATTATCTATGAATATTATTATTGTGCTTTATGACATCAAACATAAATAAAATCCGAGAGGTAAAGAGCAAAACACCTGTAAACAAGGGCAGCTTATTTATTGTGGAGGTTTGAAAACATGTTGTTAAAGAGTTTAGAGTTAAAACAGGTTTGATACCTCGTCTTCTTACTGCTGCCGAGAGATTCAGAGTCTCCTGCGTCTGCTGAGACGTCTTTACTGTGAGTCCACTGTCCTAATCAACATGAAGTGTGTGTGTGTCAACTGTCCTCAACAACATGAAGTTTGTGAGTCCACTGTCCTCATCGACATGAAGTGTGTTTCCACTGTCCTAATCAACATGAAGTGTGTGAGTCCACTGTCCTCAACAACATGAAGTGTGTGAGTCCACTGTCCTCAACAACATGAAGTGTGTGTCCACTGTCCTCATCAACATGAAGTGTGTGTGTCCACTGTCCTCAACAACATGAATGTGTGTCCACTGTCCTCATCAACATGAAGTGTGTGTGTCCACTGTCCTCATCAACATGAAGTGTGTGAGTCCACTGTCCTCAACAACATGAATGTGTGTCCACTGTCCTCATCAACATGAAGTGTGTGTGTCCACTGTCCTCAACAACATGAAGTGTGTGTCCACTGTCCTCATCAACATGAAGTGTGTGTCCACTGTCCTCATCAACTTGAAGTTTGTGAGTCCACTGTCCTCAACAACATGAAGTTTGTGAGTCCACTGTCCTCATCAACATGAAGTGTGTGTGAGTCCACTGTCCTCATCAACATGAAGTGTGTATCCTCTGTCCTCAACAACATGAAGTGTGTGTGAGTCCACTGTCCTCATCAAAATGAAGTGTGTGTGAGTCCACTGTCCTCATCAACATGAAGTGTTTGTGTCCACTGTCCTCATCAACATGAAGTGTGTGAGTCCACTGTCCTCAACAACATGAAGTGTGTGAGTCCACTGTCCTCATCAACATGAAGTGTGTGTGTCCAACATGAAGTGTGTGTCCACTGTCCTCAACAACATGAAGTGTGTATCCTCTGTCCTCAACAACATGAAGTGTGTGTGTCCACTGTCCTCAACAACATGAAGTGTGTGTGTCCACTGTCCTCATCAACATGAAGTGTGTGAGTCCACTGTCCTCATCAACATGAAGTGTGTGAGTCCACTGTCCTCATCAACATGAAGTGTGTGTCCACTGTCCTCATCAACATGAAGTGTGTGTGAGTCCACTGTCCTCATCAACTTGAAGTTTGTGAGTCCACTGTCCTCATCAACATGAAGTGTGTGTGTCCACTGTCCTCAACAACATGAAGTGTGTGTCCACTGTCCTCATCAACATGAAGTGTGTGTCCACTGTCCTCATCAACTTGAAGTTTGTGAGTCCACTGTCCTCAACAACATGAAGTGTGTGAGTCCACTGTCCTCAACAACATGAAGTGTGTGTCCACTGTCCTCATCAACATGAAGTGTGTGTGAGTCCACTGTCCTCATCAACTTGAAGTTTGTGAGTCCACTGTCCTCAACAACATGAAGTGTTTGTATCCACTGTCCTCACCAACATGAAGTGTGCGTGTCTACTGTCCTCAACAACATGAAGTGTGTGTGTCCAACATGAAGTGTGTGTCCACTGTCCTTAACAACATGAAGTGTGTGAGTCCACTGTCCTCAACAACATGAAGTTTGTGAGTAAACTGTCCTCATCAACATGAAGTGTGTGTCCACTGTCCTCATCAAGATGAAGTGCGTGAGTCCACTGTCCTCATCAACATGAAGGGTGTGTGAGTCCACTGTCCTCAACAACATGAAGTGTGTGAGTCCACTGTCCTCAACAACATGAAGTGTGTGTCCACTGTCCTCATCAACATGAAGTGTGTGTGTCCACTGTCCTCATCAACATGAAGTGTGTGTGTCCACTGTCCTCAACAACATGAAGTGTGTGTGAGTCCACTGTCCTCATCAACATGAAGTGTGTGAGTCCATTGTCCTCATCAACATGAAGTGTGTGAGTCCACTATCCTCAACAACATGAAGTGTGTGTGAGTCCACTGTCCTGATCAACATGAAGTGTGTGTGAGTCCACTGTCCTCATCAAAATGAAATGTTTGTGAGTCCACTGTCCTGATCAACATGAAGTGTGTGAGTCCACTGTCCTCATCAACATGAAGTGTGTGTGTCCAACATGAAGTGTGTGTCCACTGTCCTCAACAACATGAATTGTTTGGGTCCAACATGAAGTATGTGTCCACTGTCCTCAACAACATGAAGTGTGTATCCTCTGTCCTCAACAACATGAAGTGTGTGTGTCCAACATGAAGTGTGTGTCCACTGTCCTCAACAACATGAAGTTTGTGTGTCCAACATGAAGTGTGTGTCCACTGTCCTCAACAACATGAAGTGTGTGAGTCCACTGTCCTCAACAACATGAAGTGTGTGTCCACTGTCCTCATCAACATGAAGTGTGTGTGTCCACTGTCCTCATCAACATGAAGTGTGTGTGTCCACTGTCCTCAACAACATGAAGTGTGTATCCTCTGTCCTCAACAACATGAAGTGTGTGTGTCCAACATGAAGTGTGTGTCCACTGTCCTCAACAACATGAAGTTTGTGTGTTCAACATGAAGTGTGTGTCCACTGTCCTCAACAACATGAAGTGTGTGAGTCCACTGTCCTCAACAACATGAAGTGTGTGTCCACTGTCCTCATCAACATGAAGTGTGTGTGTCCACTGTCCTCATCAACATGAAGTGTGTGTGTCCACTGTCCTCAACAACATGAAGTGTGTGTCCACTGTCCTCATCAACATGAAGTGTGTGTCCACTGTCCTCATCAACTTGAAGTTTGTGAGTCCACTGTCCTCAACAACATGAAGTGTGTGTGAGTCCACTGTCCTCGTCAACATGAAGTGTGTGAGTCCACTGTCCTCATCAACATGAAGTGTGTGTGTCCACTGTCCTCAACAACATGAAGTGTGTGTCCACTGTCCTCATCAACATGAAGTGTGTGTCCACTGTCCTCATCAACTTGAAGTTTGTGAGTCCACTGTCCTCAACAACATGAAGTGTGTGTGAGTCCACTGTCCTCGTCAACATGAAGTGTGTGAGTCCACTGTCCTCATCAACATGAAGTGTGTGTGTCCAACATGAAGTGTGTGTGTGCAACATGAAGTGTGTGTGCACTGTCCTCAACAACATGAATTTTTTGGGTCCAACATGAAGTGTGTGTCCACTGTCCCCAACAACATGAAGTGTGTGTCCTCTGTCCTCAACAACATGAAGTGTGTGTCCACTGTCCTCAACAACATGAAGTGTGTGTGTCCACTGTCCTCAACAACATGAAGTTTGTGTGTCCACTGTCCTCATCAACATGAAGGGTGTGTGAGTCCACTGTCCTCAACAACATGAAGTGTGTGAGTCCACTGTCCTCAACAACATGAAGTGTGTGTCCACTGTCCTCATCAACATGAAGTGTGTGTGAGTCCACTGTCCTCATCAACTTGAAGTTTGTGTGTCCAACATGAAGTGTGTGTCCACTGTCCTCAACAACATGAATTGTTTGGGTCCAACATGAAGTATGTGTCCACTGTCCTCAACAACATGAAGTGTGTATCCTCTGTCCTCAACAACATGAAGTGTGTGTGTCCAACATGAAGTGTGTGTCCACTGTCCTCAACAACATGAAGTTTGTGTGTTCAACATGAAGTGTGTGTCCACTGTCCTCAACAACATGAAGTGTGTGAGTCCACTGTCCTCAACAACATGAAGTGTGTGTCCACTGTCCTCATCAACATGAAGTGTGTGTGTCCACTGTTCTCATCAACATGAAGTGTGTGTGTCCACTGTCCTCAACAACATGAAGTGTGTGTCCACTGTCCTCATCAACATGAAGTGTGTGTCCACTGTCCTCATCAACTTGAAGTTTGTGAGTCCACTGTCCTCAACAACATGAAGTGTGTGTGAGTCCACTGTCCTCGTCAACATGAAGTGTGTGAGTCCACTGTCCTCATCAACATGAAGTGTGTGTGTCCACTGTCCTCAACAACATGAAGTGTGTGTCCACTGTCCTCATCAACATGAAGTGTGTGTCCACTGTCCTCATCAACTTGAAGTTTGTGAGTCCACTGTCCTCAACAACATGAAGTGTGTGTGAGTCCACTGTCCTCAACAACATGAAGTGTGTGTGAGTCCACTGTCCTCATCAACTTGAAGTTTGTGAGTCCACTGTCCTCAACAACATGAAGTGTGTGTGAGTCCACTGTCCTCATCAACTTGAAGTTTGTGAGTCCACTGTCCTCAACAACATGAAGTGTGTGTGAGTCCACTGTCCTCGTCAACATGAAGTGTGTGAGTCCACTGTCCTCATTAACATGAAGTGTGTGTGTCCAACATGAAGTGTGTGTGTGCAACATGAAGTGTGTGTGCACTGTCCTCAACAACATGAATTTTTTGGGTGCAACATGAAGTGTGTGTCCACTGTCCCCAACAACATGAAGTGTGTGTCCTCTGTCCTCAACAACATGAAGTGTGTGTCCACTGTCCTCAACAACATGAAGTGTGTGTGTCCACTGTCCTCAACAACATGAAGTTTGTGTGTCCACTGTCCTCATCAACATGAAGGGTGTGTGAGTCCACTGTCCTCAACAACATGAAGTGTGTGAGTCCACTGTCCTCAACAACATGAAGTGTGTGTCCACTGTCCTCATCAACATGAAGTGTGTGTGAGTCCACTGTCCTCATCAACTTGAAGTTTGTGTGTCCAACATGAAGTGTGTGTCCACTGTCCTCAACAACATGAATTGTTTGGGTCCAACATGAAGTATGTGTCCACTGTCCTCAACAACATGAAGTGTGTATCCTCTGTCCTCAACAACATGAAGTGTGTGTGTCCAACATGAAGTGTGTGTCCACTGTCCTCAACAACATGAAGTTTGTGTGTTCAACATGAAGTGTGTGTCCACTGTCCTCAACAACATGAAGTGTGTGAGTCCACTGTCCTCAACAACATGAAGTGTGTGTCCACTGTCCTCATCAACATGAAGTGTGTGTGTCCACTGTCCTCATCAACATGAAGTGTGTGTGTCCACTGTCCTCAACAACATGAAGTGTGTGTCCACTGTCCTCATCAACATGAAGTGTGTGTCCACTGTCCTCATCAACTTGAAGTTTGTGAGTCCACTGTCCTCAACAACATGAAGTGTGTGTGAGTCCACTGTCCTCGTCAACATGAAGTGTGTGAGTCCACTGTCCTCATCAACATGAAGTGTGTGTGTCCACTGTCCTCAACAACATGAAGTGTGTGTCCACTGTCCTCATCAACATGAAGTGTGTGTCCACTGTCCTCATCAACTTGAAGTTTGTGAGTCCACTGTCCTCAACAACATGAAGTGTGTGTGAGTCCACTGTCCTCGTCAACATGAAGTGTGTGAGTCCACTGTCCTCATCAACATGAAGTGTGTGTGTCCAACATGAAGTGTGTGTGTGCAACATGAAGTGTGTGTGCACTGTCCTCAACAACATGAATTTTTTGGGTCCAACATGAAGTGTGTGTCCACTGTCCCCAACAACATGAAGTGTGTGTCCTCTGTCCTCAACAACATGAAGTGTGTGTCCACTGTCCTCAACAACATGAAGTGTGTGTGTCCACTGTCCTCAACAACATGAAGTTTGTGTGTCCACTGTCCTCATCAACATGAAGGGTGTGTGAGTCCACTGTCCTCAACAACATGAAGTGTGTGAGTCCACTGTCCTCAACAACATGAAGTGTGTGTCCACTGTCCTCATCAACATGAAGTGTGTGTGAGTCCACTGTCCTCATCAACTTGAAGTTTGTGTGTCCAACATGAAGTGTGTGTCCACTGTCCTCAACAACATGAATTGTTTGGGTCCAACATGAAGTATGTGTCCACTGTCCTCAACAACATGAAGTGTGTATCCTCTGTCCTCAACAACATGAAGTGTGTGTGTCCAACATGAAGTGTGTGTCCACTGTCCTCAACAACATGAAGTTTGTGTGTTCAACATGAAGTGTGTGTCCACTGTCCTCAACAACATGAAGTGTGTGAGTCCACTGTCCTCAACAACATGAAGTGTGTGTGAGTCCACTGTCCTCGTCAACATGAAGTGTGTGAGTCCACTGTCCTCATCAACATGAAGTGTGTGTGTCCACTGTCCTCAACAACATGAAGTGTGTGTCCACTGTCCTCATCAACATGAAGTGTGTGTCCACTGTCCTCATCAACTTGAAGTTTGTGAGTCCACTGTCCTCAACAGAATGAAGTGTGTGTGAGTCCACTGTCCTCGTCAACATGAAGTGTGTGAGTCCACTGTCCTCATCAACATGAAGTGTGTGTGTCCAACATGAAGTGTGTGTGTGCAACATGAAGTGTGTGTGCACTGTCCTCAACAACATGAATTTTTTGGGTCAAACATGAAGTGTGTGTCCACTGTCCCCAACAACATGAAGTGTGTATCCTCTGTCCTCAACAACATGAAGTGTGTGTCCACTGTCCTCAACAACATGAAGTGTGTGTGTCCACTGTCCTCAACAACATGAAGTTTGTGTGTCCACTGTCCTCATCAACATGAAGGGTGTGTGAGTCCACTGTCCTCAACAACATGAAGTGTGTGAGTCCACTGTCCTCAACAACATGAAGTGTGTGTCCACTGTCCTCATCAACATGAAGTGTGTGTGAGTCCACTGTCCTCATCAACTTGAAGTTTGTGTGTCTAACATGAAGTGTGTGTCCACTGTCCTCAACAACATGAATTGTTTGGGTCCAACATGAAGTATGTGTCCACTGTCCTCAACAACATGAAGTGTGTATCCTCTGTCCTCAACAACATGAAGTGTGTGTGTCCAACATGAAGTGTGTGTCCACTGTCCTCAACAACATGAAGTTTGTGTGTCCAACATGAAGTGTGTGTCCACTGTCCTCAACAACATGAAGTGTGTGAGTCCACTATCCTCAACAACATGAAGTGTGTGTCCACTGTCCTCATCAACATGAAGTGTGTGTGTCCACTGTCCTCATCAACATGAAGTGTGTGTGTCCACTGTCCTCAACAACATGAAGTTTGTGTGTTCAACATGAAGTGTGTGTCCACTGTCCTCAACAACATGAAGTTTGTGTGTTCAACATGAAGTGTGTGTCCACTGTCCTCAACAACATGAAGTGTGTGAGTCCACTGTCCTCAACAACATGAAGTGTGTGTCCACTGTCCTCATCAACATGAAGTGTGTGTGTCCACTGTCCTCATCAACATGAAGTGTGTGTGTCCACTGTCCTCAACAACATGAAGTGTGTGTCCACTGTCCTCATCAACATGAAGTGTGTGTCCACTGTCCTCATCAACTTGAAGTTTGTGAGTCCACTGTCCTCAACAACATGAAGTGTGTGTGAGTCCACTGTCCTCGTCAACATGAAGTGTGTGAGTCCACTGTCCTCATCAACATGAAGTGTGTGTGTCCAACATGAAGTGTGTGCGCACTGTCCTCAACAACATGAATTTTTTGGGTCCAACATGAAGTGTGTGTCCACTGTCCTCAACAACATGAAGTGTGTATCCTCTGTCCTCAACAACATGAAGTGTGTGTCCACTGTCCTCAACAACATGAAGTGTGTGTGTCCACTGTCCTCAACAACATGAAGTTTGTGTGTCCACTGTCCTCATCAACATGAAGGGTGTGTGAGTCCACTGTCCTCAACAACATGAAGTGTGTGAGTCCACTGTCCTCAACAACATGAAGTGTGTGTCCACTGTCCTCATCAACATGAAGTGTGTGTGTCCACTGTCCTCATCAACATGAAGTGTGTGTGTCCACTGTCCTCAACAACATGAAGTGTGTGTCCACTGTCCTCATCAACATGAAGTGTGTGTGAGTCCACTGTCCTCATCAAAATGAAGTGTGTGTGAGTCCACTGTCCTGATCAACATGAAGTATGTGTGAGTCCACTGTCCTCATCAAAATGAAGTGTGTGTGAGTCCACTGTCCTCATCAAAATGAAGTGTGTGTGAGTCCACTGTCCTCATCAACATGAAGTGTTTGTGTCCACTGTCCTCATCAACATGAAGTGTGTGAGTTCACTGTCCTCAACAACATGAAGTGTGTGAGTCCACTGTCCTCATCAACATGAAGTGTGTGTGTCCAACATGAAGTGTGTGTCCACTGTCCTCGTCAACATGAAGTGTATGAGTCCACTGTCCTCATCAACATGAAGTGTTTGTGCCCACTGTCCTCATCAACATGAAGTGTGTGAGTCCACTGTCCTCAACAACATGAAGTGTGTGAGTCCACTGTCCTCATCAACATGAAGTGTTTGTGTCCAACATGAAGTGTGTGTCCACTGTCCTCAACAACATGAAGTGTGTATCCTCTGTCCTCAACAACATGAAGTGTGTGTGTCCACTGTTCTCAACAACATGAAGTGTTTGTGTCCACTGTCCTCATCAACATGATGTGTGTGAGTCCACTGTTCTCAACGACATGAAGTGTGTGTGTCCAACATGAAGTGTGTGTCCACTGTCCTCATCAACATGAAGTGTATGTCCACTGTCCTCAACAACATGAAGTGTGTGTGTCCAACATGAAGTGTGTGTCCACTGTCCTCAACAACATGAAGTGTGTGAGTCCATTGTTCTCAACAACTTGAAGTGTGTGTGTCCACTGTCCTCAACAACTTGAAGTGTGTGTGTCCACTGTCCTCAACAACATGAAGTGTGTGTGTCCACTGTCCTCAACAACATGAAGTGTGTGTGTCCACTGTCCTCAACAACTTGAAGTGTGTGTGTCCACTGTCCTCAACAACTTGAAGTGTGTGTCCACTGTCCTCAACAACATGAAGTGTGTGTGTCCACTGTCCTCAACAACATGAAGTGTGTGTGTCCACTGTCCTCAACAACATGAAGTGTGTGTGTCCACTGTCCTCAACAACTTGAAGTGTGTGTGTCCACTGTCCTCAACAACATGAAGTGTGTGAGTCCACTGTCCTCAACAACATGAAGCGTTTGTGTCCACTGTCCTCAACAACATGAAGTGTGTGTGAGTCCACTGTCCTCGTCAACATGAAGTGTGTGAGTCCACTGTCCTCATCAACATGAAGTGTGTGTGTCCAACATGAAGTGTGTGTGTGCAACATGAAGTGTGTGTGCACTGTCCTCAACAACATGAATTTTTTGGGTCCAACATGAAGTGTGTGTCCACTGTCCTCAACAACATGAAGTGTGTATCCTCTGTCCTCAACAACATGAAGTGTGTGTGTCCACTGTCCTCAACAACATGAAGTTTGTGAGTCCACTGTCCTCATCAACATGAAGGGTGTGTGAGTCCACTGTCCTCAACAACATGAAGTGTGTGAGTCCACTGTCCTCAACAACATGAAGTGTGTGTCCACTGTCCTCATCAACATGAAGTGTGTGTGTCCACTGTCCTCATCAACATGAAGTGTGTGTGTCCACTGTCCTCAACAACATGAAGTGTGTGTCCACTGTCCTCATCAACATGAAGTGTGTGTGAGTCCACTGTCCTCATCAAAATGAAGTGTGTGTGAGTCCACTCTCCTGATCAACATGAAGTATGTGTGAGTCCACTGTCCTCATCAAAATGAAGTGTGTGTGAGTCCACTGTCCTCATCAAAATGAAGTGTGTGTGAGTCCACTGTCCTCATCAACATGAAGTGTTTGTGTCCACTGTCCTCATCAACATGAAGTGTGTGAGTCCACTGTCCTCATCAACATGAAGTGTGTGTGTCCAACATGAAGTGTGTGTCCACTGTCCTCGTCAACATGAAGTGTGTGAGTCCACTGTCTTCATCAACATGAAGTGTTTGTGCCCACTGTCCTCATCAACATGAAGTGTGTGAGTCCACTGTCCTCAACAACATGAAGTGTGTGAGTCCACTGTCCTCATCAACATGAAGTGTGTGTGTCCAACATGAAGTGTGTGTCCACTGTCCTCAACAACATGAAGTGTGTATCCTCTGTCCTCAACAACATGAAGTGTGTGTGTCCACTGTTCTCAACAACATGAAGTGTTTGTGTCCACTGTCCTCATCAACATGATGTGTGTGAGTCCACTGTTCTCAACGACATGAAGTGTGTGTGTCCAACATGAAGTGTGTTTCCACTGTCCTCAACGACATGAAGTGTGTGTGTCCAACATGAAGTGTGTGTCCACTGTCCTCAACAACAATTAGTGTGTGTGTCCAACATGAAGTGTGTGTCCACTGTCCTCAACAACATGAAGTGTGTGAGTCCATTGTTCTCAACAACTTGAAGTGTGTGTGTCCACTGTCCTCAACAACTTGAAGTGTGTGTGTCCACTGTCCTCAACAACTTGAAGTGTGTGTGTCCACTGTCCTCAACAACATGAAGTGTGTGTGTCCACTGTCCTCAACAACATGAAGTGTGTGTGTCCACTGTCCTCAACAACTTGAAGTGTGTGTGTCCACTGTCCTCAACAACATGAAGTGTGTGAGTCCACTGTCCTCAACAACATGAAGTGTTTGTGTCCTCTGTCCTCAACAACATGAAGTGTGTATGTCCACTGTCCTCAACAACATGAAGCGTTTGTGTCCACTGTCCTCAACAACATGAAGCGTTTGTGTCCACTGTCCTCATCAACATGATGTGTGTGAGTCCACTGTTCTCAACGACATGAAGTGTGTGTGTCCAACATGAAGTGTGTTTCCACTGTCCTCAACGACATGAAGTGTGTGTGTCCAACATGAAGTGTGTGTCCACTGTCCTCAACAACAATTAGTGTGTGTGTCCAACATGAAGTGTGTGTCCACTGTCCTCATCAACATGAAGTGTGAGTCCACTGTCCTCAACAACATGAAGTGTGTGTGTCCAACATGAAGTGTGTGTCCACTGTCCTCAACAACATGAAGTGTGTGAGTCCATTGTTCTCAACAACTTGAAGTGTGTGTCCACTGTCCTCAACAACTTGAAGTGTGTGTGTCCACTGTCCTCAACAACATGAAGTGTGTGTGTCCACTGTCCTCAACAACATGAAGTATGTGTGTCCACTGTCCTTAACAACATGAAGTGTGTGTGTCCACTGTCCTCAACAACATGAAGTGTGTGTGTCCACTGTCCTCAACAACTTGAAGTGTGTGTGTCCACTGTCCTCAACAACATGAAGTGTGTGAGTCCACTGTCCTCAACAACATGAAGTGTTTGTGTCCTCTGTCCTCAACAACATGAAGTGTGTATGTCCACTGTCCTCAACAACATGAAGCGTTTGTGTCCACTGTCCTCAACAACATGAAGCGTTTGTGTCCACTGTCCTCATCAACATGATGTGTGTGAGTCCACTGTTCTCAACGACATGAAGTGTGTGTGTCCAACATGAAGTGTGTTTCCACTGTCCTCAACGACATGAAGTGTGTGTGTCCAACATGAAGTGTGTGTCCACTGTCCTCAACAACAATTAGTGTGTGTGTCCAACATGAAGTGTGTGTCCACTGTCCTCATCAACATGAAGTGTGAGTCCACTGTCCTCAACAACATGAAGTGTGTGTGTCCAACATGAAGTGTGTGTCCACTGTCCTCAACAACATGAAGTGTGTGAGTCCATTGTTCTCAACAACTTGAAGTGTGTGTCCACTGTCCTCAACAACTTGAAGTGTGTGTGTCCACTGTCCTCAACAACATGAAGTGTGTGTGTCCACTGTCCTCAACAACATGAAGTATGTGTGTCCACTGTCCTCAACAACTTAAAGTGTGTGTGTCCACTGTCCTCAACAACATGAAGTGTGTGTGTCCACTGTCCTCAACAACATGAAGTGTGTGTGTCCACTGTCCTCAACAACATGAAGTGTGTGTGTCCACTGTCCTCAACAACTTGAAGTGTGTGTGTCCACTGTCCTCAACAACATGAAGTGTGTGAGTCCACTGTCCTCAACAACATGAAGTGTGTGTGAGTCCACTGTCCTCAACAACATGAAGTGTGTGAGTTCACTGTCCTCAACCTGAAGTGTGTGTGTCCTCTGACATCACACAGAGGAGCTGCTATATTCTGCACCGCAGGTTTGAATAATATCTTTCTGACCTTTAAAGATGGGCTGAACTCAGAGAAACTCTGAAAATATGAATGTGAATATTTCGCCTTCTAGCTTTGTATATTACCCAAAAAGTATTATATTAATATAATCTGGACTGTTGGCAGGAGCTCAACGGCCCAACATTATTTATTATCATGTCAAACCTGAATACAAAATACAGAGAAAACTAAAAAATGTGGAATCCAGCTGGTCTCACTGAAACACAACGTTAAGAATCTGATTCTGTTTTAACTTTAGACATAAAATACATTTTCCCATCAGAAATTCATAATATATTAGTTAAAATACACATTTTATTTGTCTCAGCACCTGAACTGGACGAGCAACATGAAGTTTCTCTCTATCTCAGTATGTTGCATCATAGTGTCAGTATGAGAAAGTCCTAAAATATTTATAACTTATTATGTTTTTTATAGGAAGTTGTTGTCAAAATGTCGTTTTAACAACAATATCCATTTAGAAACTATGTAAACAAATAAATATATCGGACTAAGAAACTACTACACAACAAGATCATTTTGAAAAGAACCGATTTGGTGGAATGAGAATAAAAACGTTTGTTCACTGTTTGATGTGATCTTTGAGGTTTTGAGAGATGAATCAAACTACTCTCTGGAACTTCTTAACCACAAATTGAAGACAGCAGAGGGGCTGAATGTGGAAGCGATATTACAGGTAACAACCTGCATCCAGCGTCACGGGAACCACTGAAGGAGATGAGAGCTTTGGACGACGGCTGTTTCTTAGGAACACGCGAGTGTAACGTAACCTTCAGAGGGGAAGTTAGGAAAGATGTTTAGTGCCAATTATACAGAAGCGACGAGGCTCCAGATGTTAGGAAACATGTTGAGGTGCGAACAAGCTGAAGAACTCTAGAAGTCACTCAGAAAACACAACTGTGGACCAGATGGATTAAAGATGGAGGAAACTTTACTGTTCTTACATCTTCACCACACGAAAGGTTCTTCTTATGTACGGCGGCCACTTTGAGCGTAATGCTAATAGTTAGCATGCTAACATTCACCTTTAACCCTCTGTAACCCAAACAATGACTTTAGTGAGGTAGATTGATGTTCTCCCCTTTAAACTGTTTTTAGCTTCTTAACAAGAAAATAACGTATTCTTTTTCAGATTTCCGGAAAACTGCTTGTTTAAGCATCTAAAAATAACCTTTTTAATTTAAACAAAGTTCTTAGAGTATTAGCCATCCACTGATGTTGATGACGACGCTGTGATCCGAGTTGTTCTTCCTGTTTTCCGAGCTTGGTGACCGAAATATTTTATTATTTATAAATATGTATATCTATATATATATTTGAGGTACAATGGCAATACTTCTCGGGACAAAACTTCTTCTACAACAGAGAATATACTGAAATTGAAACATGTGACTTTCTCCTGTTTGTGTCCCGAGTCAAGCCAAAGGTCAACATTGGCTTTTTAAAAGTTGCGTCTGTAACATGAATAAGGAAACAAACACTTATTTGAATCTAACCACGTAGTTTTGTAACGTTAACCACAACGTGTTCCTCTAAAACTGTCGGACTGTCAGAAAAAAGCAGAACCAGAAGAATGTTTTCTTTTAACGCCACACATGAAACCTGCGGCCTACATTGCCCACAATGCACTGCCAAAGGTTTGGTCAGAGAATGTGGTGACGCTGGTAGCTGCTGATGTTAACCTGGATGATAACGCCACAGCTGTCTCCGGGATCATTATACGAGTTGATCCACCGTCAAATCAGTCTGAACATAAACACAAAGTGAAGTGATGAACGGTGGAACTACAAGCTGCGTATCGACGCCATCGATAAGGACAATTTAATAACTGTGCTTCTCTTTATGTTAATAAATGAGATGAACTCACACTTTGGAGTTCATTTATTATCTGCGTGAATATTTTTCAAACAGAGTTTCAGCTGCTAATCTGCTGGAGGAGCTCCCTGCTCTCATTACCTGCAGTCTAACAAGCCATTCGCCTTTGCTTGGGCTCTGGGCTGACAGGGGGTTGGGGGGGGGGGGGGGGATAAGCAAAAGAGAAGCCGGACAGAGAAACAAGCTTCTGATTTATCCGTCGGTATGGACGGCTGCTTTAACGGCACACCTGGAGCAGCTGGGATGTAATCGGCAGTTGCTTTTTGTTCACAAAGCGTCTCATTTGCATCTGAAAGAGAAGCACTGGTGTCGTTAGCAGCTGATGTCCGCGTCTTCTCATCGACTGGGTTCAATGGTTTCATGGCTTCAGGTAAACCGGTTCCATTTGACATTCAACACTTTTTAAAATACAACCTTTGGAACAAACTGATGTCTTGGATAACAAAGACTTCCTGATTAGAAAAGCATGTGTGACAAGATGTTAAACTGCCTTTTCTTTTGTTTTTCAGGGGCTATTTCCTGGTCGACAGGTCTTTGAATGCACCATGAAGACATTTAACAGAAGCAACATAACAACCTTTACACACCAGAGGAAGTGTATGCATACTATATATATACATATATATATATATATATATATATGTATGTAAAGGCCGATGCAAGTTTTTTAAAATGCAGGAAAATCCGCTAAAAATAGCCAATAGAGTCCTTTGATGTTTAGCATTAGCATGCGCTTTGGCTATTCTTTCTTTGGTCCACACAAACACATGTTCACACACAATAATAAACATCTCGTTGAATTAACTATCGAGTACGGAAGACAACATCACCAACATCTGAACATCACCAAGAGACATTTCTGTGGAGCTTTTCTAAAGTTTTATCTGTAAGTCTCCATCTCTAGATAAATAGCGCTGCAGGTAAGAGGGGGGGGGGGACTGTCGCTGTAAGTTATTACAGATGTTTCCGTGGAGTAAACAAGTGTTGACTGACAGGAGGCAGAAAAAAATGGATTTCAGCTTGTCTGTGGTGACACCTGACATCTGTCTGCACGGCATCACACACGCACGCACGCACGCACGCACGCACACACTCACACGCACTCTCACACACACACACACACACACACACACACACACACACACACACACACACACACACTCCTCTGAGAAGAAGGTTTGTGGCTCCTTGAGTAAAGTAAATGTTGTTTGAATATCTGATTTTGATTTTGTTATAAAAGATGGTCCTCACTTCTCCTTTTACTGCGACGCCTGATGTTTAACTTTATTCATAATTCTTCCTCTCGAGTACTTTTATGTTTGGTGTTGATTGTTACTTCTTCAGGAATAACAGACGCTAATGAGCTTCTTTAATTTACTTGATAATGAATCTCTAAATAGAAACACTTTGCACAGCGCTACTCTTTCTCTGTCCATGTTATTCATTTGGTGCAAAGAACTAATTAACTCATTAACAAGTTATTCTCATTTTATTCTGCTGATTATTTGCTCACTTGAAAAAATTAAAGATGCTAATTATAATTACTAAAGTTAATTTGTTCAAATTGCTTGTTTTATTCAACAGAACCAAACCAAACATCTTAAATAACGAGACGTTTGAGACGCTGGGAGCAAAATGAGATCTTTCATGATAAATAAATGTAGTTTGATGATCCTGAGAAGCTTTCTGGAGCTTTTGGGATCAAAGATCTGGGTTCATGTCGCCGTTAAAGGACTTTAAGGTCCAGACGATATGAAACTCTTCTCAAAAACTTTAAATTTAGTTTTCATCTCGTTTTATTGTGGAACAAATGTCCATCAACAGAGAACTTGTGGATGGATGAATAGAAGGAAAGAAAGAGGTGATACAGTATCATTCTGAATTTCACTGCGCTCACATTTCACATCTGAAAGAAGCACGAAACTCACATTTATCACAGGAAATAATTGGATCTGATCACAAACACGTGTAATGTGCCAAACAAAAGCCCAACAGACGGGAGACTCGGGGGAGTCTGCAACGCGCTCCACTCTTCTGGTTAATTAAAATCTCAAAGTGTAATTAGTTAAATGATGACTTTGTACAAAGCAGAAGGTTTTAAGTGGATAAGGAGGTCTCCCCCCCACCCTCAGCTCAGGTAATTGGCAGGAAGTTGTCTGGATATCACAGAACAGATGATTTACCAAGAAAACAACCAGAACTCTGGTGCTGTCACTTCCCCCCCCCACTCAGTGCAGTCTCACCCCCAGCAGGAGAGCCGCCCACGCTGTCGGATACGCGGCGAGGGGTCAGAGAACAGAAAGCTCCCAGCTTGTGTTTCTACCCCAGATAACGGCTTCTTTTTGTCTTCGTCTACACAAACACAGGAACATGTTCTTGAACTCATTCAGCTTCTTATACTTTTTGACTTCACAGTGACTGTGCAGCCGTGTCACCTGCTCCGTATTAGGTCTCGGCCTGTTCGTTAGATGTTTTGTGTTGTGTTTGTACTTCCTGTTTTATTTTGTTAATTACCTGTTCTCTGTTGTTTCTACTTCCTACCCCCAGGTGTTCCCAATCTGCTCGTTAGTGTCCTCACCTGTGTCTCGTTCCCTCTCACTTCTTGGTGTGTGTATAGAGTCTGTTTTGTTTGTCTCTCGTTGCCAGTTCGTCTTCGTACTTCGATGTCAAGAGTTCCAGCATTAGTCCCGTCTTCCTGATTCTTGTTTCCCAAGTGTTTGATTCCCCGGCTTCCTCGACCTTGTTTCCGTGACTCGATTTTGCCCTTGCCTGATCCTTGTCTGCTGTGCTGTTACGCTGAGTATCTGCCCGTGTACCAAACCTGTTTCCGTGACCCGACTCTGCTCCTGGATTACCCCTTGATACTTTGTATGTTCAACTGTCTATGCGTGTACCATAGCAACTGAAAAGTTTTCAGTAAAGACCAGTTCCATTCAACGTTTATCTGCCTCTGTGTCGTGCAATTGAGTCCCACCTTCCTTCTGTCTTGATCGTACCGTTACAGTCCGGGTCAAACTCGCTGTGATTAAAGCAGGAGAAACGATTTGTACAACCTTCAGGTGTTCAGGCGTCCTGTGATCTACACACAGTTTTATTCATGCTGCGTGAAGAAGACACGGGTCGGGTTCACACCATCAGGTCAGTGCAGTGTGTTTGATTTAAAGAGCGAGGACATTTGAACTGCAGTTCGGTGACCTGAGGATCTCATCGCTGCTCTTTGCAGATGATGTGGTCCTGATGGCGTCATCGGTCTGTGAACTTCAACAGTCACTGGATCGTTCAGCCGAGTGTGCAGCGGTTGGGATGAGGATCAGCACCTCAGAATCTGAGGCCATGGCTCTCAGCAGGAAACCAGTGGATTGCCTACTCCTGGTAGGGAATGAGCCATTACTCCAAGTGAAGGAGTTCAAGTACCTCGGGGTCTTGTTCGCGAGTGAGGGGACGATGGAGCCAGAGATTGGTCGGAGAATCGGAGCAGCGGGGGCGGTATTACAGTCACTTTAGCGCACCGTTGTGACGAAAAGAGAGCTGAGCCAGAAGGCAAAGCTCTCAATATACCGGGCGATCTTCGTTCCTACCCTCACCTATGGTCATGAAGGCTGGGTCATGACCGAAAGAACGAGATCACGGGTACAAGCGGCCGAAATGGGTTTTCTCAGACGGGTGGCTGGCGTCTCCCTTAGACATAGGGTGAGAAGCTCAGCCATCCGTGAGAGACTCGGAGTAGAGCCGCTGCTCCTTTACGTTGAAAGGAACCAGTGGTTCATCTAGTAAGGAGCCACCTGGGCGCCTCCCTAGGGAGGTGTTCCAGGCACGTCCAGCTGGGAGGAGACACCGGGGAAGACCCAGGACTCGGTGGAGAGATTATATCTCCTCACTGGGAACGCATCGGGATCCCCCAGTCGGAGCTGGAGGATGTGGCCCGGAGAAGGGAAGATTGGGGTTCCTTACTGGAGCTGCTGCCCCCACGACCCAACCCTGGATAAGTGGTAGACGATGGATGGATATTTGAACTTTGTAGGCACCAGATAAAAGCCTGAAGGTGCCTGAAGGTGCCCGGAACTGTCTCAGTCCTCTCAGTGTGCTTTATTAGGAGCGAGAGCGTCACCGTAAAGCAACCTGCAAATAAAACGTCTTGTGCCAGAAGGACTCGGCAGCAGACGAAGCAAAGTCCAACAAAACAAATTGAACATTTGATTTCTTCTGCAGCCAAAATCTGTGATCTGGCAGGATGAGCTGCCAAACATGTTAAATATTCTTCTTTACAAGTGTAGTTAAAAAGGTTTGCGTGTCACGGGGCAGGTGGACATGTGGCAACATGTATATTAAATTGATGAATAAACTGTTACAATTGTGTTTTGTACATGTACAGGACTGTCTCAGAAAATTAGAATATTGTGATAAAGTTCTTTATTTTCTGTAATGCAATTTAAAAAAACAAAAATGTCATACATTCTGGATTCATTACAAATCAACTGAAATATTGCAAGCCTTTTATTATTTTAATATTGCTGATTATGGCATACAGCTTAAGAAAACTCAAATATCCTATCTCTAAATATTAGAATATCATGAAAAAGTATACTAGTAGGGTGTTCAACGAATCACTTGAATCGTCTAATTAACTCGAAACACCTGCAAGGGTTTCCTGAGCCTTGAAAAACACTCAGCTTGGTTCAGTAAACTAAATCACAAGTATGGGGAAGACTGCTGATCTGACTGCTGTCCAGAGGACCATCATTGACACCCTCCATCAGGAGGGTAAGACACAAAAAGAAATGTCTCAAAGAGCAAGCTGTTCACAGAGTGCAGTTTCAAAGCACATCCACAAAAAATCTGTTGGAAGGGGGAAATGTGGCAGGAAACGCTGCACAACCAAGAGAGATGACCGCAGCCTTAACAGCATTGTGAAGAAGAGTCGCTTCCAGAATTTGGGGGAGCTTCAAAGACAGTGGACTGAAGCTGGAGTCCAGGTATCAAAAGCCACTGTTCACAGACGTGTCCGGGAAATGGGCTACAATAGCCGTATTCCCATGGTCAAGCCACTTCTGAACTCAAGACAACGGAAGAAGCGTCTGACTTGGGCTATGGAAAAGAAGCACTGGACAGTTGCAGAGTGGTCCAAAGTCCTCTTTTCAGACGAAAGCAAGTTTTGTATTTCATTTGGAAGTCAAGGCGCCAGAGTCTGGAGAAAGGCTGGAGAGGAGCAAAATCCAAGTTGCTTGAAATCCAGTGTGAAGTTCCCACAGTCAGCGATGGTTTGGGGAGCCATGTCAGCTGCTGGTGTTGGTCCACTGTGTTTCATCAAGCCCAGAGTAAATGCAGCTGTGTACCAAGAGATTTTAGAGCACTACATGCTTCCGTCTGCTGAAAAGCTCTATGGAGATGAGGAATTCATTTTCCAGCATGATCTGGCACCTGCCCACAGTGCCAAAACCACCAGTAACTGGTGTACTGACCATGGCATTACTGTCCTCAATTGGCCTGCCAATTCCCCTGACCTGAACCCCATAGAGAATATGTGGGGTATTGTGAAGAAGAAGCTGAAAGACACCAGACCCAACAATGCTAATGAGCTAAAGGCCGCTATTGAAGCATCCTGGGCATCCATAACACCTCAGCAATGCCACAGGCTGATTGCCTCCATGCCACGCCGCATTGATGCAGTAATCCGTGCAAAAGGATTCCCAACCAAGTACTGAGTGCATTAATGGACATTTTCAAATGTTTGATTTTGTTTTGCTGTTATAAATCTTTTTTTTACTTGGTCTGAGGAACTACTCTAATTTTTTGAGATAGGATTTTTGAGTTTTCTTAAGCTGTATGCCATAATCAGCAATATTAAAATAATAAAAGGCTTGCAATATTTCAGTTGATTTGTAATGAATCCAGAATGCATGACATTTTTGTTTTTTTAATTGCATTACAGAAAATAAAGAACTTTATCACAATATTCTAATTTTCTGAGACAGTCCTGTATAGGTGTGATTGTGTGAGCTTCTTCTCCGCAGGACATGCACTTTGTAGAAGCAGGAAGCGGGAAGATAAACAATGTTCTGCTGTGGACACATAAATACATCAATATCAGTTTAAGTGTATTATTTTTATATATATATATATATATGTATGTATGTATGTATGTATGTATGTATGTATGTATATATGTATGTATATATATGTATGTATGTATGTATGTATGTATGTAGATAGATATATATAATATTAGATAGATATAGATATATTATATATAGAGATAGATATAGAGGTGGGGTATATATAGATGAGGATATATATATATATGATGGATATATAGGTAGGTAGGAATATGTCATATATATATATATATATATATATATATAGAGGTGATATTGTAGAGGAGGGATGTACCCCGTTAATATATATGTATTATAATATATATGTATATATATGTGTATATATACATATATATGTATATATGTATATGTAATATGTATATATATATGTACTTATATATGTATATATATATGTATATATATATGTATATGTATTATATGTATATATGTAATATATATGTGTATATATATGTACTATATATATGTGTATATTATATGTATATGTATGATATATGTATTAAGATATGTGTATATATATAGATTATATGTGTATAGATATATATAATATATATATATATATATATTTATGTGTGTCTCTATATATATATATATATTCTATATATATTATATCTTATACTATCTATATATCTGTGTGTATATATATTGTGTTTATTATTCATCTAATATCTGTGTGTGTTATCTCTATATCTATATATATGTGTGTTATCTATCTGTATCTCTGTGTTGTTCTATATATGTGTTCTATCTATACTAATTCTATTATCTTATATTCTCTAATATTCCCCCCCTATATATATTATATATCTGTGTGTACTATATATATATCATATATATATTTATGGTGTTCTATTATCTATCTATGTGTGTCTCTATATATATATATATATGTGTGTATATATACTGTTCTATATTATCTGTAGTATGTATATGTGTTATATTTATACCTCATATATCTATATCTTATTCATATATTGTATATGTGTATATATATATATTTATTGTGTGACTTTGGTGAATCCCAACTAACCTTTCAAAACACCTGAATTGGTGTCGCATGTTGTGAGTGTCTTACCTCGTTCACAAACACCCAGTGACTGTCTTTGGAGGCCAGGTTTGTTTCCACCGCCTACAGACACAGGGAGAGAGACAGGGAGAGAGACAGGGAGAGGGGCAGGGAGAGAGACAGGGAGAGAGACAGGGAGAGAGGCAGGGAGAGAGACAGGGAGAGAGGCAGGGAGAGAGGCAGGGAGAGAGACAGGGAGAGAGACAGGGCAGAGAGGCAGGGAGAGAGACAGGGAGAGAGACAGGGAGAGGGGCAGGGAGAGAGACAGGGAGAGAGACAGGGAGAGAGGCAGGGAGAGAGACAGGGAGAGAGACAGGGAGAGAGGCAGGGAGAGAGACAGGGAGAGAGGCAGGGAGAGAAGAGACAGGGAGAGAGACAGGGAGAGCAGGCAGGGAGAGAGACAGGGAGAGGAGAGAGGCAGGGAGAGAGACAGGGAGAGAGACAGGGAGAGAGGCAGGGAGAGAGACAGGGAGAGAGACAGGGAGAGAGGCAGGGAGAGAGGCAGGGAGAGAGACAGGGAGAGAGGCAGGGAGAGAGACAGGGAGAGAGACAGGGAGAGAGGCAGGGTTAATAATAAGCTTCTATCCACACAGAACATCATGTATTATTTGGCCATCTTCCTGCGTGTCCTCGATTATATCGGAGCAGCTGCTTTGTCCGCCTTTGTTCTCACTTGTGTTCCTTTTTGTCTGTCGTTGGTTTGAAAAGTTCACCTCCCGAAAAAACAGCTAAGCCTGTATCGTTTCCATGATTGGTTGTCCTGCCAAAATGTCGAGCAACAAAAGCTTTTCAGGGAGAGCAGCGTGAACAGTTTGCACTTATCAAAGCGCCCGGGGCTCGTTTGGTCCTCTGCCACCGTGTGATAATACTAATAACATGCAGCATCCTGCAGATGAGAGCCAAGCATGCAGCTGATAGCAGAGTCCTGTGGGTCGTCCTGCACCAAGCTGGTGCAGGACGTGTCCGCATGGAGCAGCCAACTACTTCAAACACTCCAGAACAATAACTTCATTAGGAAGTTACTTGAAACTATGAAAACTGGTGTGAAAAAAGATTTAAAAACGATCAAGTAATAAAGTTTTCCCTCAAAAGGAAGAGTTACGCTTGAACCAGCAGGCAATTAGCCTAGCTTAGCATAAAGTCTAGCTAGCATGGCTCTCTCCAAGACGACTACACAAACACAAAACCACAGAAAGAGGCTAATGAGGTGTTGTGCATGTGTTAGAGCTGCTGCATTGTATCACAATGTTACAGGACAGTTTATAACCACACTCTACCAGCAGTTATAATGTTATATAATATGAAGTATACTGCACTCAGATCACACATCGTCCTTTAAAGTATCGACGCATGAACCATTTACCAACAAAGTCTTAAATGCAAAACCCAGAAGCTCCAATTAACGTTGTGCTGTACGAGTTCTGACCAGTGAAGTTCTGTTTAAATTCAAATCCAATCACAGAGGCTGTTGTTGGGCCTTCTGAAGCATGTGAAGCTCAAACTAACAAAGTAATTCATCATTATCTGACGCCAGGAGGAAAAGAACAATTTAAAATGATAATATAACAGACAGGAGGGAACATCTGGTACACACACACACACACACACACACAGATCTCCACACAACTTAATGAACAAAACAACATAGAGGGAACACAACCTCTGCACCACAGTGTCAGACAAAGGTCAAGAGGTCAAAGTATTTATTTAATTTATATCCCAAACATCATGTGTTTGCATGGACACACTGATGTCTCCACCTTTAGGTTCCTGACAGGTGAAGCTACAGTCGTGTCGTGTCGTGTGACGAGGTCTCAACACGACCCTTCACGCGGCAGCTGGCGGCTCCGGACGGGAGGATGGCGATGATGAAGGCTGACTCACATGACTGACAGCTACACAAATCGGTGCAAGTAAGAGCGTAGAAAATCATGCAGACATGGCGGCCTGAGGATCGGAGATGTGACTGTAAACACGGCGTCCTCCTCTTTGCACAGTTGGCCTTTTTTATTTTGGCCGTGATACGTGACAGAGCACGGGTCACGACTCGTGATCACTTCAGGTCTGAGGGATGAAGCTGACTGGAGACGCGTGTCCTGTCCTCCGTGTTTCACCAGCTGACAACACTGAGGGATGAACATCACTGTGTTCACCTTCAGTCGCATGCTGCCTTCATGGGGGCTCGCAATAATTAGCGTCTCAAGCGTCTCAAGTAATTAGTTGTTTCTGTCATATTTTGCAGAAACATGGCGGACAAAAGTAAACCTTGCGTTGATGGTAAGAAATGTTTATTAATTCATGTTTTGCATATAAAAATTTTGCTCACCTGTCATCTTTAATATGGTTTTAGTTTGTAACTCTTAGTTTCTGTCCATGTAGAGCGAACTACATTACTTCATTATTAGCATCTGGTAAGTCTCATGCAAACACTGGAAACAGACGTCACCGTGTTGTTTCAACGACTTCTGCTTCAGAGCGTCCGTGTTGTTTCCACATTGAGACGTGAAGCTCATGAACACACCGTAAGAAGTCGTAAGAGTGACTCAGGAAGTGGCCCCATCCGACGCACTACGACACGTGAGCACGCCACGACACGTGAACACACCACGACACCTGGACACCACCTGGACGCACCACGACACCTGGACACCACCCGGACGCACCACGACACCCGGATGCACCACGACACCCGGACGCACCACGACACCCGAACGTACCACGACACCTGGACGCACCACGACACCTGGACGTTCACGACACCCGGACGCACCACGACACCCGGACGCACCACGACACCAGGACGCACCACAACACCCGGACGCACTACGACACCAACATGTTATGATCTGAAACGTTCCTCTTTATGAACAATCACACTGCGAGGTGGTGTTGGGAGGATGATTACACTTCCTGCTCACCTGTCGTACTTTAAGATGTGAAACACACGTGTTTCTGTAGATGCATCAGAGATACAATGTTTACATGCTGACAACAGAAGTCTGTTTGAACAGAAGTTTCTCTGCAGATGTTTGAACTGTTGGGTGAATCCCCCGGAGGCTCGTCCGCCTCACATGGTGCTGATGAGATATTGATCGGCATGAGAGCTGCGAGACGGAATCAGGGTCGAAGCCTGTTGGAGGTAAAGACGAGTCATACTGTTTATTTTCCATTGTTTACTGTGTTCCACTGTTAAATGTAGAACGACCAGCAGCTGTTGTCCTCAATGAACCGCAGGGTTGAGTTGCATCATTGCAAAATACAAAAAAAGTGAATGTCTGTATTTCTTGTAAAGACTCAAAGCCAACGATAAAGAAACAAAGTCCGTCCTCCAGCTGAGAGCTGCCTGACAGGAAGTCGGACAGTATTGAGAGACGCACCGACACATCGTTGGTTTCGTTCTTGAATATTGGGCAAATGGCTAAATGTGTTGAATGTGTCCCACAGACAGCATGTTCAGTTACATAACAGGACATTCTTGCAAATAGATGGAAGTGAAATAATTCTTAATGCTTTAAGATTCAGACCTGGATCTGTGTTTGTCAGAGTCCCTGCTCCATGTGTCAGCCAGCAGAAGAGCTGTGGGATTGCGAGGGGTCCGCTGCAGGGGCATTAGGGAGTTAGCTGGTTTATATCCCGCTCTGCAGGTTTAATAGTCCTGACAACAAGCATTAACATGTGCAGGACATTCACCAGGGACCGGCTGCTTTAACACCGTGTTAATGCAACAGACACGCAAAGTTGACGCTGGGGAACGCACCCCGTGAAACAATGTACTCAGGGCAGCAGGAAGCTGAAGGTGTGTGAAATATACCAGAGGACATCTTTAGATGAAGAGAAGAAGAAATAATAATCACCCCACCCAGGACCATGAATAATGGATGTCAGCTGACAAAGTGAGCTTCCTGTTGGTGCCTCGTCACCTGATCACACATCTCCCCTGAAGAGCGTTTCAATCATCAAGACTCCAATGATTTGATCTGTTTCTTTCTTTGCTCTTTTACTGCTCTCTCATCCTCTGAAGCTGCTGATTTATGTTATTTTTATTTGCGAGCTTCTCCTGCTGTCTCTGTTTGTGATGCTCTATGAATAAAGTTAGAACGATTATATGATGAATGGAGATGTGAGCTGAGCAACACGACCCAACGGTTAAACCTGCCTGGCAACTACAGATTAGAGAAATACCTAAATCACGGTTAAAACAATATTAATTGCACATCTGTGACATCGCCCCTCACTTCCTGCCTCGCCACATGAAGGACAAAAACAAAGGGGAAAGAACCTTTTGAAAAGTACTTGAAGGCAAAGCTTTAATGACTTCCTGATTCAACGCTTAGAAACACATGAAGTACTTCAGCAGGTAGAACCGGAGAACAAAACTGCCCGATCCGAGCGGAGTGTGTGAAATGTGTGTGCAGCGTTGCAGATAAAGACGTCTCCTGGATTCTACCTGTGTGCATCATCAAGACATGTGTAACTGAAAGGAGATCCCGGGGCAAACACAGCACGTTGAGTGGAATATTGTTCCCACGTGGCCCAGAAAACGCCTCAGGTTCCCCAGGAGGAGCTGGAGGAAGTGGCTGCACAAGAAATGTGTGTGCAAACCAAGACACCGAGAATGAAGCAGTTGAACAGAGAATATCTGAGGAAGGTTGTGGAAGATTGAAATATCTTAAACTAGATTAACTACGTCAGTCCCAGTCTGCGCCCTGAATGTCTCATCTAGCACTAACCCTGAGCAGGTACGATCCCAGACCACCAACTACGTCACTGACTTTGCTGAAACTGGATCATATTTATGGAGAAAATGTTTTGTGACGGACAGAAAGCTAACATTAGCTAACATTAGCTAACATTAGCTTGGTGTTAGCTAACATTAGCATGGTGTTAGCTCTTGTGTTGCACAAAGTTTCTGATATCAAATGCACGTGTAGCATTACAGCCGTGCATCTTCACGGCGCCGCTGAGTTGCTCTCTGCAGGAGCTTTAATGGTGTTTTGTCAGATATTGTTTTCTTCTTCTTCAAAGTTCGACACATCTGAGATGGCGAAAGGTGACGACTATGTCGACTTTGCAAAGAGGAACAAGAAACAACTTTGCAAGTCGAGTTATGGATGAATTTAAACTGACAGAATCTTTCATTTGAGTTCAGGGAACATCTTGAATTTCACGGAGAACATGTCAAGTGTATGATAGTGGGAGGAACGGGAAATAAACCCTCTTCAGGTAGAAGAAAAGAACGGAGAACATCATTAGTCTGCGATGGATTGCCTGCTTGACATCCCAGAACTGATGAAGACACAACCTCAGTGTTTTTGACATTGAGGGTTCACACCTGCTCTGGGTGGCTCTCTGCTGTGATATGGAGCTTGTTATCCGTCTCTCATGAACACACAGAGACGTGCACGAGCGCCAACACAGACGGCAGCTTTACTACACTGCTGCGATCACACGACACACACACACACTCCCGAGCTGCAGGGTGTCACAGCACTTCAGGGAGCGCTACTTTTAACAGCAACACGATGACCTCCATCCAGGCCGTCCAGACTCCAAGAGAGACTGGAGGTCAAGTTGATCCTGTCAGGACGAGTCAAGATACTTCAAGAGCTCGTCATCTGCTGCTCGCTGTGTCAGAGAGCGACATGAAAAGAGCCTCCTCATCCTCTGAGAGTGTTTGAGCCCTTGGGGATGTGCTAAAAGTGGCTCCTCGCGAGGCAGGAGTTCATCAGCAATAAGAAAGCTGAGAACAAGCAGGTTTCATGTGTTGCTCGATGGTGTTCAAGAGGTCAAGATGCTGAGTCCAACTCACTTGGTTCAGCCAAATCAGAAAGAAAATCCAAGCACTTAACCTGGAAAGTGATGGTTTCAACATGCAGCTGCTGATGTCAGCGGCGCAAAGTGGAGGATTATGGGACATCGGGCCGCTGAGCCCTGACATGCAAAAGACCCCATCACCTTCTCACAGAGGAACGCAAAGACTGTGTCGTCGTTGTGAGTCTTTCTGCAGCTGGTCGTTTTGTAGTCGTTTTGTGTCTCTTTGTAGTTATTTTGTGTCTCTTTGTAGTCGTGTTGTGTCTCTGTGTAGTCGTTTTGTGTCTCTTTGTAGTCATTTTGTGTCTCTTTGTAGTCGTGTTGTGTCTCTTTGTAGTCGTGTTGTGTATCTTTGTAGTCGGGTTGTGTCTCTTTGGAGTAATTTTTGTGTCTCTTTGTAGTCATTTTGTGTCTCTTTGTAGTCGTGCTGTGTCTCTTTGTAGTCGTTTTGTGTCTCTTTGTAGTCATTTTGTATCTCTTGTAGTCGTGTTGTGTCTCTTTGTAGTCGTTTTGTGTCTCTTGGTAATCATTTTGTGTCTCTTTGTATTCGTTTTGTGTCTCTTTGTAGTCATTTTGTGTCTCTTTGTAGTTGTTTTGTGTCTCTTTGTAGTCGTGTTGTGTATCTTTGTAGTCGTGTTGTGTCTCTTTGTAGTCGTGTTGTGTATCTTTGTAGTCATTTTGTGTCTCTTTGTAGTCGTGTTGTGTATCTTTGTAGTCGGGTTGTGTCTCTTTGGAGTAATTTTTGTGTCTCTTTGTAGTCATTTTGTGTCTCTTTGTAGTCGTGCTGTGTCTCTTTGTAGTCGTTTTGTGTCTCTTTGTAGTCATTTTGTATCTCTTTGTAGTCGTGTTGTGTCTCTTTGTAGTCGTTTTGTGTCTCTTGGTAGTCATTTTGTGTCTCTTTGTATTCGTTTTGTGTCTCTTTGTAGTCATTTTGTGTCTCTTTGTAGTCATTTTGTGTCTCTTTGTAGTCGTGCTGTGTCTCTTTGTAGTCGTTTTGTGTCTCTTTGTAGTCATTTTGTATCTCTTGTAGTCGTGTTGTGTCTCTTTGTAGTCGTTTTGTGTCTCTTGGTAGTCATTTTGTGTCTCTTTGTAGTCATTTTGTGTCTCTTTGTAGTTGTTTTGTGTCTCTTTGTAGTCGTGTTGTGTATCTTTGTAGTCGTGTTGTGTCTCTTTGTAGTCGTGTTGTGTATCTTTGTAGTCATTTTGTGTCTCTTTGTAGTCGTGTTGTGTATCTTTGTAGTCGGGTTGTGTCTCTTTGGAGTAATTTTTGTGTCTCTTTGTAGTCATATTGTGTCTCTTTGTAGTCGTGCTGTGTCTCTTTGTAGTCGTTTGTGTCTCTTTGTAGTCATTTTGTATCTCTTTGTAGTCGTGTTGTGTCTCTTTGTAGTCGTTTTGTGTCTCTTGGTAGTCATTTTGTGTCTCTTTGTATTCGTTTTGTGTCTCTTTGTTGTCATTTTGTGTCTCTTTGTAGTCATTTTGTGTCTCTTTGTAGTCGTGTTGTGTCTCTTTGTAGTCATTTTGTGTCTCTTTGTAGTCATTTTGTGTCTCTTTGTAGTCATTGGGTGTCTCTTTGTAGTCGTTTTGTGTCTTATTGTAGTCGTTTTGTGTCTCTTTGTAGTCGTTTTGTGTCTTATTGTAGTCGTTTTGTGTCTCTTTGTAGTCGTTTTGTGTCTCTTTGTAATCGTTTTGTGTCTCTTTGTAGTCATGTTGTGTCTCTTTGTAGTCATTTGTGTCTCTTTGTAGTCATTGGGTGTCTCTTTGTAGTCGTTTTGTGTCTCTTTGTAATCGTTTTGTGTCTCTTTGTAGTCATTGGGTGTCTCTTTGTAGTCGTTTTGTGTCTCATTGTAGTCGTGTTGTGTCTCTTTGTAGTTATTTTGTGTCTCTTTGTAGTCGTGTTGTGCCTCTGTGTAGTCGTTTTGTGTCTCTTTGTAGTCATTTTGTGTCTCTTTGTAGTCGTGTTGTGTCTCTTTGTAGTCGTGTTGTGTATCTTTGTAGTCGGGTTGTGTCTCTTTGGAGTAATTTTTGTGTCTCTTTGTAGTCATTTTGTGTCTCTTTGTAGTCGTGCTGTGTCTCTTTGTAGTCGTTTTGTGTCTCTTTGTAGTCATTTTGTATCTCTTGTAGTCGTGTTGTGTCTCTTTGTAGTCGTTTTGTGTCTCTTGGTAATCATTTTGTGTCTCTTTGTATTCGTTTTGTGTCTCTTTGTAGTCATTTTGTGTCTCTTTGTAGTTGTTTTGTGTCTCTTTGTAGTCGTGTTGTGTATCTTTGTAGTCGTGTTGTGTCTCTTTGTAGTCGTGTTGTGTATCTTTGTAGTCATTTTGTGTCTCTTTGTAGTCGTGTTGTGTATCTTTGTAGTCGGGTTGTGTCCTCTTTGGAGTAATTTTGTGTCTCTTTGTAGTCATTTTGTGTCTCTTTGTAGTCGTGCTGTGTCTCTTTGTACTCGTTTTGTGTCTCTTTGTAGTCATTTTGTATCTCTTTGTAGTCGTGTTGTGTCTCTTTGTAGTCGTTTTGTGTCTCTTGGTAGTCATTTTGTGTCTCTTTGTATTCGTTTTGTGTCTCTTTGTAGTCATTTTGTTTCTCTTTGTAGTCATTTTGTGTCTCTTTGTAGTCGTGCTGTGTCTCTTTGTAGTCGTTTTGTGTCTCTTTGTAGTCATTTGTATCTCTTGTAGTCGTGTTGTGTCTCTTTGTAGTCGTTTTGTGTCTCTTGGTAGTCATTTTGTGTCTCTTTGTATTCGTTTGTGTCTCTTTGTAGTCATTTTGTGTCTCTTTGTAGTTGTTTTGTGTCTCTTTGTAGTCGTGTTGTGTATCTTTGTAGTCGTGTTGTGTCTCTTTGTAGTCGTGTTGTGTATCTTTGTAGTCATTTTGTGTCTCTTTGTAGTCGTGTTGTGTATCTTTGTAGTCGGGTTGTGTCTCTTTGGAGTAATTTTTGTGTCTCTTTGTAGTCATTTTGTATCTCTTTGTAGTCGTGTTTGTGTCTCTTTGTAGTCGTTTTGTGTCTCTTGGTAGTCATTTTGTGTCTCTTTGTATTCGTTTTGTGTCTCTTTGTAGTCATTTTGTGTCTCTTTGTAGTCATTTTGTGTCTCTTTGTAGTCGTGTTGTGTCTCTTTGTAGTCATTTTGTGTCTCTTTGTAGTCATTTTGTGTCTCTTTGTAGTCATTGGGTGTCTCTTTGTAGTCGTTTTGTGTCTTATTGTAGTCGTTTTGTGTCTCTTTGTAGTCGTTTTGTGTCTTATTGTAGTCGTTTTGTGTCTCTTTGTAGTCGTTTTGTGTCTCTTTGTAATCGTTTTGTGTCTCTTTGTAGTCATGTTGTGTCTCTTTGTAGTCATTTTGTGTCTCTTTGTAGTCATTGGGTGTCTCTTTGTAGTCGTTTTGTGTCTCATTGTAGTCGTTTTGTGTCTCTTTGTAGTTGTTTTGTGTCTCTTTGTAGTCATTGGGTGTCTCTTTGCAGTCGTTTTGTGTCTCATTGTAGTCGTGTTGTGTCTCTTTGTAATCGTTTTGTTTCTCTTTGTAGTCGTGTTGTGTCTCTTTGTAGTCGTGTTGTGTATCTTTGTAGTCGGGTTGTGTCTCTTTGGAGTAATTTTTGTGTCTCTTTGTAGTCATTTTGTGTCTCTTTGTAGTCGTGCTGTGTCTCTTTGTAGTCGTTTTGTGTCTCTTTGTAGTCATTTTGTATCTCTTGTAGTCGTGTTGTGTCTCTTTGTAGTCGTTTTGTGTCTCTTGGTAATCATTTTGTGTCTCTTTGTATTCGTTTTGTGTCTCTTTGTAGTCATTTTGTGTCTCTTTGTAGTTGTTTTGTGTCTCTTGGTAGTCGTGTTGTGTATCTTTGTAGTCGTGTTGTGTCTCTTTGTAGTCGTGTTGTGTATCTTTGTAGTCATTTTGTGTCTCTTTGTAGTCGTGTTGTATATCTTTGTAGTCGGGTTGTGTCTCTTTGGAGTAATTTTTGTGTCTCTTTGTAGTCATTTTGTGTCTCTTTGTAGTCGTGCTGTGTCTCTTTGTAGTCGTTTTGTGTCTCTTTGTAGTCATTTTGTATCTCTTTGTAGTCGTGTTGTGTCTCTTTGTAGTCGTTTTGTGTCTCTTGGTAGTCATTTTGTGTCTCTTTGTATTCGTTTTGTGTCTCTTTGTAGTCATTTTGTGTCTCTTTGTAGTCATTTTGTGTCTCTTTGTAGTCGTGCTGTGTCTCTTTGTAGTCGTTTTGTGTCTCTTTGTAGTCATTTTGTATCTCTTGTAGTCGTGTTGTGTCTCTTTGTAGTCGTTTTGTGTCTCTTGGTAGTCATTTTGTGTCTCTTTGTATTCGTTTTGTGTCTCTTTGTAGTCATTTTGTGTCTCTTTGTAGTTGTTTTGTGTCTCTTTGTAGTCGTGTTGTGTATCTTTGTAGTCGTGTTGTGTCTCTTTGTAGTCGTGTTGTGTATCTTTGTAGTCATTTTGTGTCTCTTTGTAGTCGTGTTGTGTATCTTTGTAGTCGTTTTGTGTCTCTTTGTAGTCGGGTTGTGTCTCTTTGGAGTAATTTTTGTGTCTCTTTGTAGTCATTTTGTGTCTCTTTGTAGTCGTGCTGTGTCTCTTTGTAGTCGTTTTGTGTCTCTTGGTAGTCATTTTGTGTCTCTTTGTATTCGTTTTGTGTCTCTTTGTAGTCATTTTGTGTCTCTTTGTAGTCATTTTGTGTCTCTTTGTAGTCGTGTTGTGTCTCTTTGTAGTCATTTTGTGTCTCTTTGTAGTCATTTTGTGTCTCTTTGTAGTCATTGGGTGTCTCTTTGTAGTCGTTTTGTGTCTTATTGTAGTCGTTTTGTGTCTCTTTGTAGTCGTTTTGTGTCTTATTGTAGTCGTTTTGTGTCTCTTTGTAGTCGTTTTGTGTCTCTTTGTAATCGTTTTGTGTCTCTTTGTAGTCATGTTGTGTCTCTTTGTAGTCATTTTGTGTCTCTTTGTAGTCATTGGGTGTCTCTTTGTAGTCGTTTTGTGTCTCATTGTAGTCGTTTTGTGTCTCTTTGTAGTCGTTTTGTGTCTCTTTGTAGTCATTGGGTGTCTCTTTGTAGTCGTTTTGTGTCTCATTGTAGTCGTGTTGTGTCTCTTTGTAATCGTTTTGTTTCTCTTTGTAGTCGTTTTGTGTCTCTTTGTAGTCATGTTGTGTCTCTTTGTAGTCGTGTTGTTTCTCTTTGTAGTTGTGTTGTGTCTCTTTTTTCTCTTTGTAGTCGTTTTGTGGCTCTTTGTAGTCGTTTTGTGTCTTTTTGTAGTCGTTTTGTGTCTCTTTGTAGTCGTTTTGTGTCTCTTTGTAGTAATTTTGTGTCTCTTTGTTGTCATTTTGTGTCTCTTTGTAGTCGTGTTTTGTCTCTTTGTAGTCATTTTGCATCTCTCTGTGGGTTTGTATCTCTTTGAGTGTGATGTTGTAGGTGAAGATGGTCTTGACACTTTGGGCCCGTTCAGTAGTCCATGGATGGTCTGCTGTGCATGGACTTGCAGGTCCAGTCCCATCTGCTGGTTCATAGATCAGTTGGTGTGGTGATGAATCAACCATTATATTCTGGTTGGAGAATGTTTAATACAAATGGTTTATTTGCCTTTGTTAAGCAGTAAGCTTCTTTAATAATGTCTTAATAACGTGTGTACTTTGCTCTAGCAGACATTTCCACCAAAACTCCAACAACTTACTTGGTGCTGCATCAGCTGGTCACACTGCACAATACGAGCAGACAGACGCACAAAGAGAACTTCCAGGTCAGGAACACCTGGACAGAGACACCAGTCTTTCTGGACAGAGACACCAGTCTTTTTAAAAAGTGCACATGTGTCTGCAGTCACATGGCACAGAGATCCAAACTGACCGATATGCACTGATCGGCCTGAAGAAGGCCGTGACCACCACAAACCTTTCAGACATCCTCACAAATGTCACATTTCATAACTTGGTACAGACAGTGCTCTTCACAGGGAAAACATCCTTTAGATGTGAAGGTAAAATCATAATGATAGTATTTCTGGATATATGTGAGAGTGTGTGGGCGGGTTCTTCTCTGGAACACACGGAACATAAAGCTCCTCCAGGACATTTTCTCTCTTTTATTTCCATCTTTGCATTTTGGAAAAGGCAGTAAAATAAATGTTAGCGGGAAACAAGTTGTCATATTGGCTTTGACGGCAGTGAAAGGCTGCAGAAGAAGAAGAAGAAGAAGAAGAAGAAGAAGAAGAAGAAGAAGAAGAAGAAGAAGAAGAAGAAGAAGAAGAAGAAGAAGAAGAAGAAGAAGAAGAAGAAGAAGAAGAAGAAGAAGAAGAAGAAGAAGAAGAAGAAGAAGAAGGAGAAGGAGAAGAAGAGGAGGATGGTGTAGAAGAGGAGCTCTCATTAACAGGGGATATCTTTGGTTTAGATGTTTTGTACCATTTGTTTCAACCACTTTCTAAACGACCCTTCAGATCTTTCTCTTGCAGCACATTAATGGAAATATATTGGCTGCAGTTTGATGTCCCTGCAGATGCATTTCTTACTTCACAACCTCCATCAACAACTTGTAGAAAATACTAAATATTCATCTGCTGTAACAAACTCTAGCTGCTGCCAATGACTCACTGAATGATGCAGGTGTCTGGATACATAATAGATCCGGCAGCACCAACAGCGAATAAAGCATTATCTTATTACATGTGTGCTGATGTGCTCCATGTCCAGATCTAAAGTGAAGTCTGGATGAAGCAGGTTCAGAGTGTTTCATGTTGTTCACATGTCAAAGGTTTGTACAGATTCTGGATCTGTCTTTGTATCACTCCATAAATCACTAAATCCTGTCAACACACAGAACTCTGTGCATCTCCTGCATGTAGTGAGTGTAGCGTGTATAACATGAGCTGTGAGTGACATGTGAACAAAGCCCTCTGCACAAAGCTTCAGAATATAGAGAGGAATGAAAGTGGAAAGTTTGGTGTATGTAAGTGCTGCTGAAGTGGAGACTTCTGCTGAAGAGTGTGAGAAAAAGCTCCTTTAAAGATATGTATTGTAACATTCATACATGTTGTACACACTACAGGTGAACAGAGTCATACATGTTGTACACACTACAGGTGAACAGAGTCATACATGTTGTACACACTACAGGTGAACAGAGTCATACATGTTGTACACACTACAGGTGAACAGAGTCATAGATGTTGTACACACTACAGGTGAACAGTCATACATGTTGTACACACTACAGGTGAACAGTCATACATGTTGTACACACTACAGGTGAACAGGGTCAAACATGTAACTAACAGATATCATGAAGCTTCCCCACTTCATGACTCACATCAACACAAGTTTATATTACAAGTGTTTAATATGTACATGAGGCATTATGTAATGTAGCTGTTGTGAGTTTAAATCTACACACACAGTTACAAACACACACTCTGATGTTCTCATGTTTCCTCTCGTCTGAAGAAGACGAGTTGTGGAAGATAAATAACCTAAAATGATATTTAGTTTGAAGTTTGAGTCTGAAAGTTTCTTACGAGCTGCTCACTGAGATGAATCTGACCGACACAACTGAACAATAACATTAATGTCTCAGCTTGTCTGCAGCCCTGCTGGCTTCATTGTGCTCTGCCTTGAGTGTGCAGATAGCCCCTGCCGATCTCACTATGAGACCCTGTTAACCACTTGCTACGTAGGCATGGAAACGGCTCTTCAGCAGCCTCCTCTGCTCTGCTGGAGATGTGCCGAGCACAAGGATTGTTCTGACACCTCACACAGCCTTCACCTCTGCCAGAGGAGCGACGGTCTGCAGAGAAACACTGAAAACAGAAAACTGTGAGAGGTCAGCTGCAGCCGGGGAGGAATGTGAGACATGTTCAGATGTGGGATAAAAGACGAGATCAGTTGTATGGATCTTCTGCAGCTACTATTGGCTGAAGCGAACGCTCTGTGGCGGCTAGTTATGCAGGGTTAGAAACTGTCAGACAAACTGTGAGAGGAAATCCATGTTTTCTATAAATATAAATCCTTAAAGCTTCCATGTAGTCAGGCACATCTGTATAAGATACTCCTGCTTGTGTTGTTTCTACTCTCCATTATTTATTCAGTCTTACTGAGCAAAGAGTCAGTAATTGAGAGTGAAAGCTTTGTTTTCTGGTTATTGTAATATGAATTTATTAACCTGTATAACGTATTTTATACAGTTATGTTAAGTTCCAGTGCAGCAACCTGCAGACACTAGTGTCAACCTGCAGTACACTAGTGTCAACCTGCAGTCACTAGTCTCAACCTGCAGTCACTAGTGTCAACCTGCAGTCACTAGTCTCAACCTGCAGTCACTAGTGTCAACCTGCAGACACTAGTCTCAACCTGCAGTCACTAGTGTCAACCTGCAGTCACTAGTCTCAACCTGCAGTCACTAGTGTCAACCTGCAGTCACTAGTCTCAACCTGCAGTCACTAGTCTCAACCTGCAGTCACTAGTGTCAACCTGCAGACACTAGTCTCAACCTGCAGTCACTAGTGTCAACCTGCAGACACTAGTCTCAACCTGCAGTCACTAGTGTCAACCTGCAGTCACTAGTCTCAACCTGCAGTCACTAGTCTCAACCTGCAGTCACTAGTCTCAATCTGCAGTCACTGGTCTCAACCTGCAGTCACTAGTCTCAATCTGCAGTCACTGGTCTCAACCTGCAGTCACTAGTGTCAACCTGCAGTCACTAGTCTCAACCTGCAGTCACTGGTCTCAACCTGCAGTCACTAGTCTCAACCTGCAGTCACTGGTCTCAACCTACAGTCACTGGTCTATACCTGCACTCACTGGTCTCAACCTGCAGTCACTAGTCTCAACCTGCAGTCACTAGTCTCAACCTGCAGTCACTAGTCTCAATCTGCAGTCACTGGTCTCAACCTGCAGTCACTAGTCTCAATCTGCAGTCACTGGTCTCAACCTGCAGTCACTAGTGTCAACCTGCAGTCACTAGTCTCAACCTGCAGTCACTAGTCTCAATCTGCAGTCACTGGTCTCAACCTGCAGTCACTAGTCTCAACCTGCAGTCACTGGTCTCAACCTACAGTCACTGGTCTCAACCTACAGTCACTAGTCTCAACCTGCAGTCACTAGTCTCAACCTGCAGTCACTAGTCTCAACCTGCAGTCACTAGTCTCAACCTGCAGTCACTAGTCTCAATCTGCAGTCACTAGTCTCAACCTGCAGTCACTGGTCTCAACCTGCAGTCACTAGTCTCAACCTGCAGTCACTAGTCTCAACCTGCAGTCACTGGTCTCAACCTGCAGTCACTAGTCTCAACCTGCAGTCACTGGTCTCAACCTGCAGTCACTGGTCTCAACCTACAGTCACTAGTCTCAACCTGCAGTCACTGGTCTCAACCTACAGTCACTGGTCTATACCTGCAGTCACTAGTCTCAACCTGCAGTCACTAGTCTCAACCTACAGTCACTGGTCTATACCTGCACTCACTGGTCTCAACCTGCAGTCACTAGTGTCAACCTGCAGTCACTAGTGTCAACTGCAGTCACTAGTGTCAACCTGCAGTCACTAGTGTCAACCTGCATACACTAGTGTCAACCTGCAGTCACTAGTGTCAACCTGCAGACACTAGTCTCAACCTGCAGCCACTAGTCTCAACCTGCAGTCACTGGTGTCAACCTGCAGACACTAGTGTCAACCTGCAGTCACTAGTGTCAACTTGCATACACTAGTGTCAACCTACAGACACTAGTCTCAACCTGCAGCCACTAGTCTCAACCTGCAGTCACTAGTCTCAACCTGCAGTCACTAGTCTCAACCTGCAGTCACTGGTCTCAACCTGCAGTCACTAGTCTCAACCTGCAGTCACTGGTCTCAACCTGCAGTCACTGGTCTCAACCTACAGTCACTAGTCTCAACCTGCAGTCACTGGTCTCAACCTGCAGTCACTGGTCTCAACCTACAGTCACTGGTCTATACCTGCAGTCACTAGTCTCAACCTGCAGTCACTAGTCTCAACCTACAGTCACTGGTCTATACCTGCACTCACTGGTCTCAACCTGCAGTCACTAGTGTCAACCTGCAGTCACTAGTGTCAACTGCAGTCACTAGTGTCAACCTGCAGTCACTAGTGTCAACCTGCATACACTAGTGTCAACCTGCAGTCACTAGTGTCAACCTGCAGACACTAGTCTCAACCTGCAGCCACTAGTCTCAACCTGCAGTCACTGGTGTCAACCTGCAGACACTAGTGTCAACCTGCAGTCACTAGTGTCAACCTGCATACACTAGTGTCAACCTACAGACACTAGTCTCAACCTGCAGCCACTAGTCTCAACCTGCAGTCACTGGTGTCAACCTGCAGACACTAGTCTCAACCTGCAGCCACTAGTCTCAACCTGCAGTCACTGGTGTCAACCTGCAGTCACTGGTGTCAACCTGCAGACACTAGTGTCAACCTGCAGTCACTAGTGTAAACCTGCAGTGACTGGTCTCAACCTGCAGTCACTGGTCTCAACCTGCAGTCACTAGTGTCAACGTGCAGACACTAGTGTCAACCTGCAGTCACTAGTCTCAACGTGCAGACACTAGTCTCAACCTGCAGTCACTAGTGTCAACGTGCAGACACTAGTGTCAACCTGCAGTCACTAGTCTCAACCTGCAGTCACTAGTCTCAACGTGCAGACACTAGTCTCAACCTGCAGACACTAGTGTCAACCTGCAGTCACTAGTCTCAACCTGCAGTCACTAGTGTCAACGTGCAGACACTAGTCTCAACCTGCAGTCACTAGTGTCAACAGTGCAGACACTAGTCTCAACCTGCAGACACTAGTGTCAACCTGCAGTCACTAGTCTCAAGCTGCAGTCGCTAGTGTCAACCTGCAGTCACTAGTCTCAAGCTGCAGTCACTAGTCTCAACCTGTAACCACAAATCTAATTTATATATTTATCATCATGTCTGAAACTGTTTTATTTTCGACTTGAAGAAAAACAACTGAAGTTGATTATTAGAAGAAACCTTTCACCCAGAAAACTTTCCCTAATGTCACCGCTGCGTGACATTTACGGAGCGTAAATATGAGGAAGATGGCCGCCGTATGTTTTTTTATATCTGGCAACCGCAGTGACCTTTGAGAGGAGGACTAACTTGAGAGCAGACGACAGGAGGCTGAGTGCTAATCACACTGAACCATCGCTATATTTGGGCTGCAGATATTCAGGTACGGCTGACACATAGACTGCATGTGCACGCAGGCATCTAATGACACACACACACACACTTCTGTAACTACATCTGCCTCCTCTCATACCAAGATGGTGACGGCTAAAAACCAAGATGGCGACGTACAAAATGCTGAAGTGGAGGCCTGTAAACTGTAGTGCACAAACCAAGGGGAGACTTCATGATGACCACGTCCAGCTCAGCCGGCTGTGTTCCTGGTTGTATTGATTGTTACTGGAATCACCTCTCAGTGCTGGAGCCAGTCAAACTTGTTACTTTACAGCCGGCTGACATTGATTTATGAGATAAGTCACTGAGAAAATTGCCTTCCCTCTTCAGTTCTTACTTCTTTCTGTAGCAGATTTTATGATGTTGAGCTTCTGTGTGAAATCCATCAGGGCTAAGAGGATATATGTACAATACTTTCTGCCTATATGAACGTATGGAGGATCAGTACGGCTGAACATATTATAATCATTTCTTTCAGTCACAAAGACAGTCTTTGATGGTCAGTTTTTCTTTCTGCACCATCAATATCTTTCCCTCTCGCGTCTCTGCCTCCCCATCGCTCTTACTTTGTGACACGAGGAGCCTCAGATCTTCCCCAGTGACTCTCTCTCTCTCTACTTCTTTATTGTCTGCTGCCGCCACTCATCCCTCCATCTCATTAGAAGTGTTCACAGAGAGGGACGAGGCGGGCGACAGAGAATGGAGATAGAGATTGAAGAGGGACTGAAGTGTCCCATTTTAAAGAGCAGGTAAAGGTGTCTGGCTGCATGATAATAAGGTCTGGAGGGGGGGTGGCAGTTCATTACATTGAAGAAAGTGTGTGTGTGTGTGTGATTTTGTTCATTCAGATATGAGATATCGTCATTACACAAGATCGTTACCATTTCAACTAACAACAATTACACTTTCTCAATCAAGCTGCCGACTAGAGTTAAAGTGAAGCGTCACAGCAGCATCCATCATCATCACTGTCTGACATTATTCATTGCTTTCAACGGATTTTCTCAAAATTGCCTCTTTGCACAAACATGGCGGAGTTTACGACTCCCTGGGAATAAAGCCGGAACATTTTCTTTGCAAGAATTACATTTCTCGTTGCTCTGTTTTGAAGACATTTGCATGTATGCAACATGAGTCCAGTAGCATGACAGACCTCCCCTCACGCACACATCTGGGGAACAGCTGCTGCTCTAATTGCATGTTTTCTGGGTAAATATATGAATCTCATTGCAGGAAGTTAAATTGTGAGACGTTGGTGTGAGAGCATAACGACCACATGCACAGCCTCAGTGTGTTCTCTCTCACAGGAGGGTAGAGAACACACAGGTTATAAATCATCTTGCAGAACTGTCAAACGTTCACTTACTGGAGCTGCTGCTCACTTAGAGAACGAGAAGGAAAGACAAATGTCTAAAACACAGTCTGTGTGTTTCTGGGAGTAAACGTGGAGTCTGATCAGTGCTTCAGTAAACGGGCACCACATGGACACCACAGCGTCCCTGGAATCTGCTTCTGTGCTGCACCATCTCCCCACAATGTGGCTTTTACTCACTTCACTTATATGTAAATGGCACAGTTAGGGATGTTGCAAGGCATTCTGGGACGTGTGGAAGCCTCTGCATGAATTGGACATCAATGTGAAGGAGCTACACCATAACAGTAAAATGTAACACCTCATTATGAAGGTTTGCGATCATTTAACAATTAGTCTTTTTTTAAAGACATTTGGTCAAAAGTTCACGTGTTTAAAAAGTCCTTTAAACGTAAGAAGCATAAAGTCTTCTGATCTTTATGGCTTTTTTATTGCAAAGGGCAGCGCACGACACAGAGGGATGGACACATCACTAAGAATAGACAGAGAGGTGAATATACACGCAACAAGACATATTTTTATTTTAATATATATATAAAATGTTCAGATTTTCTCCGCACATGTTTTTGCCCTTCACGCCTTCCTTCCCCTCCGTCATCTGGTTAATTGTGAAGCGCTGCGGCCCGAGTGATGGATGAACGCTCGCCGTTAACCTGAGCGTTGCCTGGCACGATGTCCACGGTTAATTACATCGAAGGACATTTCCTCCTGGACTTTGTGTGGAGTACGTTCGTCTTCTACATGACAGAACTAGAAGGCGGGTCGGAGCTCAGAACTCCAGCCAGGCCGAACGCTAATGTTAATGAAAGTGGAAGATAATGTGTGTATCTGCCTCGTTATTTGGATAAGCTCCACATTTTAATGGGTTCTTCCTCGACCCATGCTACATCCTTCCAACAAGTCTCATGAACGTCGGGGAGAAGTTTTACTGTCATCCTGCTGACAGACGACACACAAACAGAACATCCACTGCTGTCCGCTCACTTTAATAGACTTTTGTTTGGATTTGTTTCTTACTGGTTTTGTCCTCTTAATGAGAAAATGGAAATAAATGATTTTCCCAGTTTGACTTGCACTGAGCTCCGACCTCAACCCCGTCTAATAAGCCATAAATGATCATTTCAACCAAAATCACTGGAGAACTTCCATCTTGCCTTGATACATTGTGCAGAATACAACACCTACACATTAACCTTTCTGTGGGAAACAACCATGTGGTGCCAACAGCACATTTCCAGAGCGTGAAAGAAAACAGACAAGAAAAAAAGCAAAGTAACTTGTTGCTGCATTAAAATGAACAAGTGGGACTCAAAGTGAATCCCAAACTCTCACCAACTCCTCTGAGTCCAATCACAACCCTAAAGCAACTTTTGTATTCATCATGCTGGATTTATTCATAGAGCGTAGCGGCAGCGGCGCGGCGCGAGGCAGACAGAAGCGTTGGCAGCGAGGGTCATTACCAAACATCTCAGAGAGACATCGCAGGGATCGTTGTAGTTATTGATCTGTCTGCAGAAGCCTCGCTAACGCTCGGCCGCGCCGACCACACGCACCGTCAATTGGCCGGCGGGTGTCCGAGGTCCAGCTGTCATCTCGTTTGCATACAGAGTGAGAGCGCGATGCATAATGACCATGAGAGGAGGGTCGCCATGGCAGAGCAAATATATACAGACTTATACAGACACAGAATGCTTTCGACCTCAATTATAAAATGCAGATGGGACGGCGCTGGGAAAGACCGACACGGGGGAGGATGAGGGAGGATGGGGGAGCGATGAGGGAGGATGAGTGGGAGGAATTTATGAGAAAGAAAAAATCATTTTGATCTTTTCGAAAGGAACAGAAAAAGACAAGAGGAAGGGGAAGAGACGGAGGTGGGGAAATAAAAGAGATATAATAAATAAGTTGAGTTTTCAGATCTTTCACTTTAGTAAAGTAACAATACCACGATGTAGAAATACTCCGTGACACCTCACCAATCCAACAATGAAACAAGTTTTATCTTCTGAGCTAAAGAGCTCCATTCAAAACTCATGAAAGAGCCACTGACATGTTCCATTACATTACAGTACTCCTACAGTACAGTTACAGTACAGTTACAGTACAGTTACAGTACAGTGCACCTACAATACTCATACAGTACAGTTACAGTACAGTACTCCTACAGTACAGCTACAGTATAGTTACAGTACAATACTCCTACAGTACAGCTACAGTTACAGTACAGTACTCCTACAATACTCCTACAGTACAGTTACAGTACAGTACTCCTACAGTACAGTTACAGTACAGTTACAGTACAGTTACAGTACAGTGCACCTACAATACTCGTACAGTTACAGTACAGTACTCCTACAGTACAGCTACAGTATAGTTACAGTACAATACTCCTACAGTACAGCTACAGTTACAGTACAGTACTCCTACAATACTCCTACAGTACAGTTACAGTACAGTACTCCTACAGTACAGTTACAGTACAGTACTCCTACAGTACAGCTACAGTACAGTTACAGTACAGTACTCCTACAGTACAGTTACAGTACAGTACTCCTACAGTACAGCTACAGTACAGTTACAGTACAGTTACATTACAGTTACAGTACAGTACTCCTACAGTACAGCTACAGTTACAGTACAGTACTCCTACAATACTCATACAGTACATTTACAGTACAGTACTCCTACAGTACAGCAACAGTTACAGTACAGTACTCCTACAGTACTCACATAGTACAGTTACAGTACAGTACTCCTACAGTACAGTTAGAGTACTCCTACAGTACATTTACAGTACAGTACTCCTACAGTACATTTACAGTACAGTACTCCTACAGTACAGTTACAGTACAGTACTCCTACAGTACAGTTACAGTACAGTACTCATACAGTACAGTTACAGTACAGTACTCCTACAGTACAGTTACAGTACAGTACTCCTACAGTACATTTACAGTACAGTACTCCTACAGTACAGTTACAGTACAGTACTCCTAAAGTACAGCTACCGTATAGTTACAGTACAATACTCCTACAGTACAGCTACAGTTACAGTACAGTACTCCTACAACACTCATACAGTACAGTTACAGTACAGTACTCCTACAGTACAGCTACAGTACAGTTACAGTACAGTACTCCTACAGTACAGTTACAGTACAGTACTCCTACAGTACAGCTACAGTACAGTTACAGTACAGTACTCCTACAGTACAGCTACAGTTACAGTACAGTACTCCTACAATACTCCTACAGTACATTTACAGTACAGTACTCCTACAGTACAGCAACAGTTACAGTACAGTACTCCTACAGTACTTACATAGTACAGTTACAGTACAGTACTCCTACAGTACATTTACAGTACAGTACTCCTACAGTACATTTACAGTACAGTACTCCTACAGTACAGTTACAGTACTCCTACAGTACATTTACAGTACAGTACTCCTACAGTACAGTTACAGTACAGTACTCCTACAGTACAGCTACAGTATAGTTACAGTACAATACTCCTACAGTACAGCTACAGTTACAGTACAGTACTCCTACAACACTCCTACAGTACAGTTACAGTACAGTACTCCTACAGTACAGCTACAGTACAGTTACAGTACATTACTCCTACAGTACAGTTACAGTACAGTACTCCTACAGTACAGTTACAGTACAGTACTCCTACAGTACAGCTACAGTACAGTTACAGTACAGTTACAGTACAGTACAGTACAGTACAGTACAGTACAGCTACAGTTACAGTACAGTACTCCTACAATACTCCTACAGTACATTTACAGTACAGTACTCCTACAGTACAGCAACAGTTACAGTACAGTACTCCTACAGTACTCACATAGTACAGTTACAGTACAGTACTCCTACAGTACAGTTACAGTACTCCTACAGTACATTTACAGTACAGTACTCCTACAGTACATTTACAGTACAATACTCCTACAGTACAGCTACAGTTACAGTACAGTACTCCTACAATACTCCTACAGTACATTTACAGTACAGTACTCCTACAGTACAGCAACAGTTACAGTACAGTACTCCTACAGTACTCACATAGTACAGTTACAGTACAGTACTCCTACAGTACAGTTACAGTACTCCTACAGTACAGTTACAGTGCAGTACTCCTACAGTACAGCTACAGTTACAGTACAGTACTCCTACAATACTCCTACAGTACATTTACAGTACAGTACTCCTACAGTACAGCAACAGTTACAGTACAGTACTCCTACAGTACTTACATAGTACAGTTACAGTACAGTACTCCTACAGTACAGTTACAGTACTCCTACAGTACATTTACAGTACAGTACTCCTACAGTACATTTACAGTACAGTACTCCTACAGTACAGTTACAGTACTCCTACAGTACATTTACAGTACAGTACTCCTACAGTACAGTTACAGTACAGTACTCCTACAGTACAGCTACAGTATAGTTACAGTACAATACTCCTACAGTACAGCTACAGTACAGTACTCCTACAACACTCCTACAGTACAGTTACAGTACAGTACTCCTACAGTACAGCTACAGTACAGTACAGTTACAGTACAGTACTCCTACAGTACAGTTACAGTACAGTACTCCTACAGTACAGTTACAGTACAGTACTCCTACAGTACAGCTACAGTACAGTTACAGTACAGTACTCCTACAGTACAGCTACAGTTACAGTACAGTACTCCTACAATACTCCTACAGTACATTTACAGTACAGTACTCCTACAGTACAGCAACAGTTACAGTACAGTACTCCTACAGTACTCACATAGTACAGTTACAGTACAGTACTCCTACAGTACAGTTACAGTACTCCTACAGTACATTTACAGTACAGTACTCCTACAGTACATTTACAGTACAGTACTCCTACAGTACAGCTACAGTTACAGTACAGTACTCCTACAGTACAGTTACAGTACTCCTACAGTACATTTACAGTACAGTACTCCTACAGTACAGCTACAGTATAGTTACAGTACAATACTCCTACAGTACAGCTACAGTTACAGTACAGTACTCCTACAACACTCCTACAGTACAGTTACAGTACAGTACTCCTACAGTACAGCTACAGTACAGTTACAGTACAGTACTCCTACAGTACAGTTCAGTACTCCTACAGTACAGTTACAGTACAGTACTCCTACAGTACAGCTACAGTACAGTTACAGTACAGTTACAATACAGTACTCCTACAGTACAGCTACAGTTACAGTACAGTACTCCTACAATACTCATACAGTACATTTACAGTACAGTACTCCTACAGTACAGCAACAGTTACAGTACAGTACTCCTACAGTACTCATATAGTACAGTTACAGTACAGTACTCCTACAGTACAGTTACAGTACAGTACTCCTACAGTACAGTTACAGTACAGTACTCCTACAGTAGAGCTAGTTACAGTACAGTACTCCTACAGTACAGTTACAGTACAGTACTCCTACAGTACAGTTACAGTACAGTACTCCTACAGTACAGCTACAGTTACAGTACAGTACTCCTACAGTACATTTACAGTACAGTACTCCTACAGTACAGTTACAGTACAGTACTCCTACAGTACATTTACAGTACAGTACTCCTACAGTACAGTTACAGTACTCCTACAGTACAGCTACAGTACAGTTACAGTACAGTACTCCTACAGTACAGTTACAGTACAGTACTCCTACAGTACATTTACAGTACAGTACTCCTACAGTACATTTACAGTACAGTACTCCTACAGTACAGTTACAGTACAGTACTCCTACAGTACAGGTACGCTGTACTGTACGCAATTCGCCGCTGAAAGTAGTCCCCAACAAATGCACTATTTCCTATCATCAGTAAAATATATAATTCCAGCAGACTGCTCCTTTAAGCTAACATGCTAAAGATTGAGAGCAACTAATACTCTTTTGATCTGTTATTAAATTCTTAAATTCATTGTGTAGTTATTTGTCCGACCAGCAAAAAACTATATATATCAACAATAAATGAATAAGCAGCTTCTTTAATAGATGATTTGAGCTGCAGAAATGCTACTTTATTAAATCTTAGGATATGTGTCTGTTTTCAGAGTATGAGATGGCAACACTGACTTTATTATTTATTATTTCTTTTTGTTTCCCTACATGTGTATCTGTTGTATCTGAGGAGTAGAAATAAAAGTTTCAGTTTTATAGAAAGTAAACTATATATATGTCAGTTTATTACAGATCCTCAGTAGAAAGAAGTTATATATAAATATATAAATATATATACTGTATTTACCAACCTGCCAAACTTCCTTCATTGAGTTGAAAGCAATAATTAAAAACGCTGTTTATTTTTATATTACCATATGAATCTGCTCCCACTGAACATCACACCTCTCACACTGAAAATACATCATGCAAACATTTAATTATTGCCATATTCTTTTACTTTTCGTCACCAATAATCAAGCAGAAAAGTCCTCCGCTGTCTTCACTTTCTGATTTTCACTTTCGATGTGTATCATCTCCAAAAAGCTTCTCATATCTTTGAGATATTCAACTATGAAACTGCAAAACTGGGATCATGTGATGAGTGCAAACATTGCACAGTACTGTATTTGAGTAAATGTATTGAGTTACTTTCCACCACTGAGAGGCAGTGCTGGTGCATGAAGAGAGGGCTGCTCTATGAAACTGTGAAATGAACTGAAGATGCATTTGTAAAGAAACTCAATGATATCTGTATAAATTGAGCTCCGTATGGAACTATAAGGGATTGAGAGGAAGCTTTATTCATTAACATTAATGTTCAGTAAACGTGGAAACTCTCAGGAGCAAACACAGTCCTCGTTTGGTGGCCTCCAAAGAGCACTGATGGATTTTTAAGACCTTGTACATTTACACTGAAGAGCCATTTACTCGCAAGGCATCATGGGAAAAATGCCCATGCGCCGCTCAACGCTCTAATTTTTGGCCTTCATAGCTTCGAAACTATGACATTGTCTGCGTGTGCGATGCTGGTTATTGGTATCTTTATGAGGACCGATTTTTATATTGAGAGCAGAGACATCAGTGAAGAGCGAGGACAGTTATATAAAGCGAGGACATGTCGGGTGAGGGTGTCCGTTTTGGAAAGTAAAGACAGTTATGTGAAGTAAGTTCTACGGTGCATCATGGCAGTTTGGTGTGTTGGTGCAGCAGCGGTGCATTATGGGAATTTGGTGTGTTGGTGCAGCAGCGGTGCATCATGGGAGTTTGGTGTGGTGGTGCAGCAGAGGTACATCATGGGAGGTTGGTGTGGTGGTGCGGCAGAAGTGCATCATGGGAGGTTGGTGTGGTGGTGCGGCAGAAGTGCATCATGGGAGACCTACCTCACTGCATCACTTGCACTTATTTTAATGTAACACTGCTTATGTATCGTCCCTTTCAAATAATACACTAATACATAAATACAGCTGCTGTAAAAGTTACAATCAGGATCCACACACGTGTAGGAGAACACTGTGTTTTGTGCTGAGACCTGTTTGCATTTCCACATGCCTGAGGCAGGATTCAATACATGACACACACACACGCACACACACACACACACACACACACACACACACACGGCCTGTCCCTGAGCATCTCTCCCATCATGTGATCTGCATACAAACACACACCTGTTGACTTAAGTAGAACACTAAAATGCGAGCGCTGCTGCATTATTCTCAGCGCCCATGAATCACTGACAAGACTAAGATATCTGGGACGTTCAGAGACGAGATGAAGATAAGCTCACACTGCTTCCTTCCTTTTCTTTAAGCCTCCATCTTTGTCTCTCAGCCCTCACGGCTCAGAGATCTCTCGTGAAACTAGACGTTTCCCTCCGACGGTGAATGCAAGGCTTCAAAAACAGAGATATACTCTTCCCGAGCACGGCCAATCCTCCAGTGGACCCGGTTGGACACGGTTGCTAGGAGATCTGTGATGCAACTGCAGGGACTCCGTGCACATTTGTATGCAACACCATATCTGACTGGTGAAATCTCAGGCAGCTCTGCCTCCTTTACAATTCTCCTTCTGCTTTCTTTAAACCTGAGGTATGTATTTCTCTTGGCCCTGCATTTTACTTGTGAAAACTGTGTGTGTGTGTGTGTGTGTGTGTGTGTGTGTGTGTGTGTGTGTGTGTGTGTGTGTGTGCACTCTGCTTGCCTCCATTAAGGGGCCTGGGCGGCTGATTAGCTCTCAGACACAATATGGCCAGAGACAGAATGGGCCATTGATTCTCCCAGCAGAGCCAAAATGGCTGCTCTGCTCCAACTTTACAGCATCTGAGTGTTTGTGTTCCCCGGTGTGTGAGCGCGTGAGTGTGTGTGAGCGCGCGAGTGTGTGTGAGATTGTGTGAGACGGTGGGACATGAAAGAGATAATGAGGATAAAGAGGGACAGACAAAGTGTCAATGAGCCAGTGTGTTTGTGTTTGTGTGCCACAACACAGACGGACATGAAGCTATGCTGCAGTTAGAAATGAGAATCTGTGAAAACATTTTCTACGTGCGGGACAAAACTGTTCCACGATACCGGGTTACATATTCTCACAGTCGCACTGAAAAGAGACAAGATGCTGATTATTTACAGTTAGCATGAAGCGCCTGTCGCGGTGTCTCATGGGAGCTAATTAACCAAATGATCCAGATAATAGCCAGACCCCACCTGACCCCCTAACACTCTTCTTCATTGATCTGCAGCATTACACACAATACTCTAATAATCATCTCCACGGAGCGTTGTTTCCCTCACGTGACAGCTAAAGACAGGAGCAGTGAGTCCAGCTAACAGCCGTAGCTTCCCAATGAAATGGATTGTTTAGCGTGCGTAGAAAGATCGCGAGAGACAAAGAGCAGCGTAACGATGTTCGCATCCAAACTCACCTGACACATAAAGAGAGAAGATTCTAGAAGAAGCTCTTTTATGTATTTCATTCATAGATTCTGTCTTTATAGTAAAGATAGCTATTTGGTTTTCATACAAGTTGACAGTTAATATAGTTTAAATGATAAAGAAATGTTGATATTATTTGATAGAAGTACATTAAAAAAGGTCTAATACAACCAGAGATACAGCGTACCATGTTATAGCCTGAGCCCAACATGCAGCCTGCAGGTGGAGGATGCTTTGTCTGACTGCTGGTCTCATCTCATGATGATGTAAGTGTCAGAAGTGAAATATAAATGAGCAGCGGGTTGAGTTTGAGCAGCTCATCAGGATGCAGAGTGTGATGGAGGATCATGTCCACTCGGCCCCAACAGGAAACAAAAGGCTCTTTCCTTCTCCTCAGCTCTCTCAATAGTCCATTTATTACTGAGGGTAACTCGGACCGACCAGCGGCGGCAACCACAGCGAGCCGCAGGTCTCTCCCCTCACTCGGAACCCATGGACCTCCAGACAAGGGAACAGGAAGCAGAGCAACGTGGCTTAGCACTTTAAATACGTTGGCACTGAGTGCCGTGTGTTTAGCACTTCTTCAGAAACTGAGAAGAAAAGACGGAGAAGCTGAAACCTTCAGCCCCGAATGAGGAAGCAGAGGAAACGTGATTAAAATTTGCGTCTCCGATCACTTACTTCTCCATTAGGGAGATTAATGAGAGCGGTGCAGGCCGGGGACGCCGGCTGCTCCCTGAGAAATGACGCTATTACCTGTTTAGATGGGAAGAAATGTGTGTGTGTGTTTTATAAACTCTTCATGGTGTACAGCTGTACTTTGTGTGTGTGTGTTCATACATCAGTTAGTGTGTGTACATGCTTGTGTGAAGTGAGGCTGTGTGTGTGTGTGTGTGTGTGTGTGTGTGTGTGTGTGTGTGTGTGTGTGAGACAGTTATACTGTATGATGCTCTCTTGTTGGGGATAATAAAAACTATTCAGCGTCAAATATTGTTTGCAAACATCATCCTTCATGTTTGTCTGTAATGCACTATTTCAAGATTTGTGACACACAAAACAATAAAATAACAATTAGAAAGTGATCGTTTCTATGTTATTTTATTATAAATCTGGCTTATTGATGCGTCATAAAGTAAATATGTAAAGAGAAAAAGGCCTGTACCAGGACATGAATGTAAATATTATAATGCATATATATTATAAAAGCTTTTATTGTTTTTATGTGGGTAATAAATTCCTGGCAGTGTGAGGAACATTCTATTAACACACCTTTTATAAATAATTTATAAGTTGCTTTATTATGAAATAATGTATTAATAATAAATGGCCTGACTGTGTGTCTCTGTGTGTGTCTGTGTGTCTCTGTGTGTCTCTGTGTCTCTGTGTCTCTGTGTGTGTCTGTGTGTCTCTGTGTGTCTCTGTGTGTGTCTGTGTGTCTCTGTGTGTCTCTGTGTGTGTCTGTGTGTCTCTGTGTGTCTCTGTGTGTCTCTGTGTCTGTGTGTCTCTGTGTGTCTCTGTGTGTGTCTGTGTGTCTCTGTGTGTCTCTGTGTCTCTGTGTCTGTGTGTCTCTGTGTGTCTGTGTCTCTGTGTGTGTCTGTGTGTCTCTGTGTGTCTCTGTGTCTCTGTGTCTCTGTGTGTGTCTGTGTGTCTTTGTGTGTCTCTGTGTCTCTGTGTCTGTGTGTCTCTGTGTGTGTCTGTGTGTCTCTGTGTGTCTCTGTGTCTCTGTGTGTGTCTGTGTGTCTCTGTGTGTGTCTCTGTGTCTCTGTGTGTGTCTGTGTGTGTCTGTGTGTCTCTGTGTGTGTCTGTGTGTCTCTGTGTGTCTCTGTGTCTCTGTGTCTCTGTGTCTCTGTGTGTGTCTGTGTGTCTCTGTGTGTCTCTGTGTGTCTCTGTGTGTCTCTGTGTCTCTGTGTGTGTCTGTGTGTGTCTGTGTGTCTCTGTGTGTCTCTGTGTGTGTCTGTGTGTGTCTCTGTGTGTGTCTGTGTGTCTCTGTGTCTCTGTGTGTCTCTGTGTGTCTCTGTGTGTGTCTGTGTGTCTCTGTGTGTCTCTGTGTCTCTGTGTGTCTGTGTGTGTCTGTGTGTCTCTCTGTGTCTGTGTGTGTGTCTGTGTGTCTCTGTGTGTCTCTGTGTCTCTGTGTGTCTGTGTGTGTCTGTGTGTCTCTGTGTGTGTCTGTGTGTCTGTGTGTCTCTGTGTGTCTGTGTGTGTCTGTGTGTCTCTGTGTGTGTCTGTGTGTCTGTGTGTCTCTGTGTGTCTGTGTGTCTCTGTGTGTCTCTGTGTCTCTGTGTGTCTGTGTGTGTCTGTGTGTCTCTGTGTGTGTCTGTGTGTCTGTGTGTCTCTGTGTGTCTCTGTGTGTCTCTCTGTATCTCTGTGTCTCTGTGTTTCTCTGTGTGTCTCTCTGTGTCTCTGTGTGTCTGTGTGTGTCTGTGTGTCTCTGTGTGTGTCTGTGTGTCTGTGTGTCTCTGTGTGTCTCTGTGTGTCTCTCTGTATCTCTGTGTCTCTGTGTTTCTCTGTGTGTCTCTCTGTGTCTCTGTGTGTCTCTGTGTGTCTCTGTGTGTCTCTGTGTGTTTCTCTGTGTGTCTCTGTGTGTCTCTGTGTGTTTCTCTGTATGTCTCTGTGTGTCTCTGTGTGTCTCTGTGTGTCTCTGTGTGTTTCTCTGTATGTCTCTGTATGTCTCTGTGTGTCTCTGTGTGTCTCTGTGTGTTTCTCTGTGTGTCTCTGTGTGTCTCTGTGTGTCTCTGTGTGTCTCTCTGTATCTCTGTGTGTCTCTGTGTGTCTCTGTGTGTCTCTGTGTGTCTCTGAGTGTCTCTGTGTGTTTCTCTGTGTGTGTCTCTGTGTGTCTCTGTGTGTCTCTGTGTGTTCTCTGTGTCTCTGTGTGTGTCTGTGTGTCTCTGTGTGTCTCTGTGTGTCTCTGTGTGTGTCTGTGTGTCTCTGTGTGTCTCTGTGTGTCTCTGTGTCTCTGTGTCTGTGTGTCTCTGTGTGTCTGTGTCTCTGTGTGTGTCTGTGTGTCTCTGTGTGTCTCTGTGTGTGTCTGTGTGTCTCTGTGTGTCTCTGTGTCTCTGTGTCTGTGTGTCTCTGTGTGTCTGTGTCTCTGTGTGTGTCTGTGTGTCTCTGTGTGTCTCTGTGTCTCTGTGTCTCTGTGTGTGTCTGTGTGTCTTTGTGTGTCTCTGTGTCTCTGTGTCTGTGTGTCTCTGTGTGTCTCTGTGTCTCTGTGTCTCTGTGTGTGTCTGTGTGTCTCTGTGTGTCTCTGTGTCTCTGTGTCTCTGTGTCTGTGTGTCTCTGTGTGTCTCTGTGTGTATCTGTGTCTCTGTGTCTCTGGTGTGTCTGTGTGTGTCTGTGTGTCTCTGTGTGTCTGTGTGTCTCTGTGTGTCTCTGTGTCTCTGTGTCTCTGTGTGTGTCTGTGTGTGTCTGTGTGTCTCTGTGTGTCTCTGTGTCTCTGTGTCTCTGTGTGTGTCTGTGTGTCTCTGTGTGTCTCTGTGTGTCTCTGTGTCTCTGTGTGTGTCTGTGTGTGTCTGTGTGTCTCTGTGTGTCTCTGTGTGTGTCTGTGTGTGTCTCTGTGTGTGTCTGTGTGTCTCTGTGTCTCTGTGTGTCTCTGTGTGTCTCTGTGTGTGTCTGTGTGTCTCTGTGTGTCTCTGTGTGTCTCTGTGTCTCTGTGTGTCTGTGTGGTGTCTGTGTGTCTCTGTGTGTGTCTGTGTGTCTGTGTGTCTCTGTGTGTCTGTGTGTCTCTGTGTGTCTCTGTGTCTCTGTGTGTCTGTGTGTGTCTGTGTGTCTCTGTGTGTGTCTGTGTGTCTGTGTGTCTCTGTGTGTCTCTGTGTGTCTCTCTGTATCTCTGTGTCTCTGTGTGTTTCTCTGTGTGTCTCTGTGTGTCTCTGTGTGTCTCTGTGTGTCTCTCTGTATCTCTGTGTCTCTGTGTTTCTCTGTGTGTGTCTCTGTGTGTCTCTGTGTGTCTCTGTGTGTCTCTGTGTGTTTCTCTGTGTGTCTCTGTGTGTCTCTGTGTGTTTCTCTGTATGTCTCTGTGTGTCTCTGTGTGTCTCTGTGTGTTTCTCTGTGTGTCTCTGTGTGTCTCTGTGTGTTTCTCTGTATGTCTCTGTGTGTCTCTGTGTGTCTCTGTGTGTCTCTGTGTGTTTCTCTGTATGTCTCTGTATGTCTCTGTATGTCTCTGTGTGTCTCTGTGTGTCTCTGTGTGTTTCTCTGTGTGTCTCTGTGTGTCTCTGTGTGTCTCTGTGTGTTTCTCTGTGTGTGTCTCTGTGTGTCTCTGTGTGTCTCTGTGTGTTTCTCTGTGTGTCTCTGTGTGTGTCTGTGTGTCTCTGTGTGTCTCTGTGTGTCTCTGTGTTTCTCTGTGTGTGTCTCTGTGTGTCTCTGTGTGTCTCTGTGTGTGTCTCTGTGTGTCTCTGTGTGTCTCTGTGTGTTTCTCTGTGTGTCTCTGTGTGTCTCTGTGTTTCTCTGTGTGTCTCTGTGTGTCTCTGTGTGTCTCTGTGTCTCTGTGTGTCTCTGTGTGTCTCTGTGTGTCTCTGTATGTCTCTGTGTGTCTCTGTATGTCTCTGTGTGTCTCTGTGTCTCTGTGTGTCTCTGTGTGTCTCTTTATGTCTCTGTGTGTGTCTCTGTATGTCTCTGTGTGTCTCTGTATGTCTCTGTGTCTCTGTGTGTCTCTGTATGTCTCTGTGTGTCTCTGTGTCTCTGTGTGTCTCTGTGTCTCTGTATGTCTCTGTATTTCTCTGTGTGTCTCTTTATGTCTCTGTATGTCTGTGTGTGTGTATCTCTGTGTCTCTGTGTGTCTCTGTGTGTCTCTGTATGTCTCTGTGTGTCTCTGTATGTCTCTGTGTGTCTCTCTATGTCTCTGTGTGTCTCTTTATGTCTCTGTATGTCGCTGTGTCTCTGTGTGTCTCTGTGTGTCTCTTTATGTCTCTGTGTGTGTCTCTGTGTGTCTCTGTGTGTCTCTGTATGTCTCTGTGTGTCTCTGTATGTCTCTGTGTGTCTCTCTATGTCTCTGTGTGTCTCTTTATGTCTCTGTGTGTCGCTGTGTCTCTGTGTGTCTCTGTATGTCTCTGTGTGTCTCTGTGTGTCTCTGTGTGTCTGTGTGTGTCTCTGTATGTCTCTGTGTCTCTTTATGTCTCTGTATGTCGCTGTGTCTCTGTGTGTCTCTGTATGTCTCTGTGTGTCTCTGTGTGTCTGTGTGTGTCTCTGTATGTCTCTGTGTCTCTGTATGTCTCTGTGTCTCTGTATGTCTCTGTGTCTCTGTATGTCGCTGTGTCTCTGTGTGTCTCTGTGTGTTTCTCTAAGTCTCTGTGTGTCTGTGTGTCTGTGTGTGTCTCTGTATGTCTCTGTGTGTGTCTCTGTATGTCGCTGTGTGTCTCTCTATGTCTCTGTGTCTCTGTGTGTGTCTCTGTATGTCTCTGTGTCGCTGTATGTCTTTGTGTGTCTTTGTGTGTCTCTGTATGTCTTTGTGTGTCTTTGTGTGTCTCTGTATGTCTCTGTGTGTCTCTGTGTGTCTCTGTGTGTCTCTGTGTGTGTATCTCTGTGTCTCTGTATGTCTCTGTGTGTCTCTGTGTGTCTCTGTGTCGCTGTATGTCTTTGTGTGTGTATCTCTGTGTCTCTGTATGTCTCTGTGTGTCTCTGTGTGTCTCTGTGTGTCTCTGTGTGTGTATCTCTGTGTCTCTGTATGTCTCTGTGTGTCTCTGTGTGTCTCTGTGTGTCTCTGTGTGTGTATCTCTGTGTCTCTGTATGTCTCTGTGTGTCTCTGTGTGTCTCTGTGTGTCTCTGTGTGTCTCTGTGTGTGTATCTCTGTGTCTCTGTATGTCTCTGTATTTCTCTGTGTGTCTCTGTTCGTTTTTGTGTGTTTGTATATGTCTCTGTGTTTCTGTGTGTCTCTCTTTGTCTCTCTATGTCTCTGTGTGTCTCTTTGTGTCTCTGTGTATGTCTTCTGTCTCTGTGTGTCTCTCTATGTCTCTGTGTGTCTCTGTGTATGTCTTCTGTCTCTGTGTGTCTCTCTATGTCTCTGTGTGTCTCTGTGTTTCTCTGTCTCTCTGTATGTCTCTGTGTGTCTCTGTGTGTCTCTGTGTGTCTCTGTGTGTCTGTCTTCTTTCTCTGTCTCTCTGTATGTCTCTGTGTGTCTCTGTGTGTCTCTGTGTGTCTCTGTGTGTCTCTGTGTGTCTGTCTTCTTTCTCTGTCTCTCTGTATGTCTCTGTGTTTCTGTGTCTCTCTGTATGTCTCTGTGTGTCGTCCTGCTGCACAGACAGTTTGCTGTCGACGGCAATGTAACTCAGTTTTTCTTGTGTTCAGTCAAAAACAAAATATTTGACAAATTAAAACTTAAAAAGTGTGAAATATTTTCTTTACCCTGCGCATGTGTGTGTGTGTGTGTGTGTGTGTGTGTGTGTGTGTGTGTGTGTGTTTGTGCATATCTTTGATATTCAACGTGTTGTGAGTTGATAAATATTTGATGGTGTTCAGAGATACAGACTTTATTCCGTCTTCGGGCTCCTGGGACGACTGTTTGTTCCTAAAGTATAAAGGAATATATAGAGAGAAGCAGCAGCGCTGTATTCTGATGAAACCTGCAGAATGTTGCTCTGACCGCTGTGTTTCTGAACACCTGCAACAGCTTTGCATGCTGGGATATATTTAGCAGTGCAGAGCCCTCACAAGGTTTGTTCATACTGTAGTTCTTATAGTGCAAACATTAAGATTACAAAGGAGCTGCTGCAAATCCTGTTCGACACACACACACACACACACACACACACACACACGTGTTGATGCTGCAGATGACCTTCTGTGATTGGAGAGGACGGACACGAGGGAGTGGAGAGTCGTGTTCTGCAGCTCGGCTCATTATCTGACGGACGAGATGTTGTGCTGATGAATGAAAGGCGAGGTGAGCTTTTAACCCCCCCTTCCACACACACACACACACACACACACACACACACCTGAATAGACTGAAATGGTAAACGTGTCCTCGGCCTGAAATTAGGTTGAAAAACATGTTTTTGAAAATGACAAAGAAACAGAAATGAGCTGCGTATGAAAATAATCCTGCGTGAAGGAAACATGTGGAAGAATAAACAGAACGTTGAGCCGGGAAAGAAAAGGAGATTATAAATATAACTGTAATGTTCTTTTACCTTTTCATGTGTAGACAAAATCACCCATCCCTGATTAATTGCCGTGATAATAAAGTGTTGGAACGCCCCCCCGGACCAGATGTTCAATGAGCCACCATCATTGCAGCGTTATCACCTGGAAGTGATAAGTATTCTACACCACAGCCTGACGTCCAGCACAGGAACCCCGAGCAGAAAATCACCTCAGTATACTGCTGACAGATCTGTCCCGTATCCACAGCGACAGTAACATGCATCACCAATAAAGCGCCGCGTGTGGGTTTGATTGCGATCTCTCGCTGCGTGGAGACTCAAGGTGACACTATACGAGGCTCGTGCGCTGCACAGCGGCGTACGACAGCAGAGCCACGTGTGAGCGGACTACAGATCCACACGTGCGTTTATAACGTTTCTGACACACAACCAATGTCAAGATGCAAATCAGTGAAGTGAGAGCAAATTTAAAAAGTAGAGAAGAGAAGGAGAGCAGGGAGCGCTGCTGGACGAGGAGGAGATCTGATCTAGAAGACAGTTTGAAGGAGGCGCAGGAAGCTGTGACGGCTGTAATCACAGACGACGAGCAGCGGGGAGCCTTCAGGGAACGTGGGGATTTGAATACTTGGTTGCATCAGGTGGTTGTTGTGGTTAAAGGAAAGGATCGACACATCTGTTGGTGACGCAGTATTTCTTATTGTATTTTGTTGTATGAGGCATTGGGTTTTGACCTTTTTGAGCTTAATCCAAATGAAACACTTAAGTTTTATATCTCAGTACTACCCTGAAACAAGGAGCCTCTGCTGGACCAACACTCAGGACATTTAGGAGAAGAGAATAGTGTAATATTGAAATGAAGATAACGAAAAGAGAGCTGAGCCAGAAGGCAAAGCTCTCGATCTACCAGGTCGATCTTCGTTCCTACCCTCACCTATGGTCATGAAGGTCATGACCCAAAGAACGAGATCACGGGTACAAGCGGCCGAAATGGGTTTTCTCAGACGGGTGGCTTCTCCCTTAGAGATAGGGTGAGAAGCTCAGCCATCAGGAGAGACTCGGAGTAGAGCCGCTGCTCCTTTACGTTGAATGGAGCCAGTTGAGGTGATTCATCTAGTAAGGATGCCACCTGGGCGCCTCCCTAGGGAGGTGTTCCAGGCACGTCCAGCTGGGAGGAGACCCCGGGGAAGACCCAGGACTCGGTGGAGAGATTATATCTCCTCACTGGGAACGCCTCAGGATCCCCCAGTCGGAGCTGGAGGATGTGGCCCGGAGAAGGGAAGATTGGGGTTCCTTACTAGAGCTGCTGCCCCCGCGACCCGACCCCGGATAAGAGGTAGACAATGGATGGAAAACATCTTCAAATATCAAGACGTCCTCACAGCTAAACGACACGTTTGACTGTTAGAGTCGCAGACACGTGTTCTGAACCAGTCGCAGTTCTAAACACGTTAACGTCGTGAAGTGAAGCAGAACTTGTTGCTTTGGTTTCAGGAAGGGATTGAGGTCTGTTTGTTACCTTATCTTATCTTACACACGTCACGTGAAAGTTTGACTTTTGGTCTTTGTTGAACCCCAACCACCACAACCTCCTCTGTCTGCAGACCTCCTGGCATCTGAAGATAAAGTGAATGTTGGTTGTAAAAAGCACGAAAGACATTTACGGCCTTTTTTAGGGGAAGAACGTTCTGTGATGTCTAAAAGAAGGATAACAGTACAACACTTTTGTATAAGTTATGTAACTATAAGGTTTATTTTGTTGCTGAGCAGCACTTCCTGTCCAGTGAACCACAAACAGTGGACCTGCTGGTTCTGGTTCTGGTCAGCAGCCCGGTGCTTCCTGCAGGTGTGCAGACACGCTGTCATCGTGTGACTGCAGCGCTGCAGCCATCTGGCTGATGACCAAACAAAAGCAATGATTGGAGTCCTGCTAACTTCACTAATGAATAATGAACTAATGAACTTTAATTTCCCCCTTAACGAGCCGCCGGGTCGTTATAAACTCATGCTGTGCAGCCAAACATTGTTCAAACTGGCAGAACTTTAATTAAAGTGCAGAGGAGACACACAATGTTCAACATGATTCTGATTCTGAGGCAGAAAGAAGTGAAAATGACGTTGAGTGTAAACATCACGTACGGACGCCTGAGAGGCGAGCCGCTACTCCACCAGCCGCTTCTCCACCAGCCGCTTCTCCACCAGCCGCTTCTCCACCAGCCGCTACTCCACCAGCCGCTTCTCCACCAGCCGCTTCTCCACCAGCTGCTACTCCACCAGCCGCTTCTCCACCAGCCACTTCTCCACCAGCTACTACTCCACCAGCCGCTTCTCCACCAGCCACTTCTCCACCAGCTGCTTCTCCACCAGCTGCTACTCCACCAGCCGCTTCTCCACCAGCCGCTTCTCCACCAGCTGCTACTCCACCAGCCGCTTCTCCACCAGCCACTTCTCCACCAGCCACTTCTCCACCAGCTACTTCTCCACCAGCTGCTACTCCACCAGCCGCTTCTCCACCAGCCGCTTCTCCACCAGCCACTTCTCCACCAGCCACTTCTCCACCAGCTACTTCTCCACCAGCTGCTACTCCACCAGCCGCTTCTCCACCAGCCACTTCTCCACCAGCCACTTCTCCACCAGCTACTTCTCCACCAGCTGCTACTCCACCAGCCGCTTCTCCACCAGCCGCTTCTCCACCAGCCGCTTCTAGCCGCTTCTCCACCAGCTGCTTCTCCACCAGCTGCTTCTCCACCAGCTGCTTCTCCACCAGCTACTTCTCCACCAGCTGCTACTCCACCAGCCGCTTCTCCACCAGCCACTTCTCCACCAGCTACTTCTCCACCAGCTGCTACTCCACCAGCCGCTTCTCCACCAGCCACTTCTCCACCAGCTACTTCTCCACCAGCCGCTTCTCCACCAGCCGCTTCTAGCCGCTTCTCCACCAGCTGCTTCTCCACCAGCTGCTTCTCCACCAGCCGCTTCTCCACCAGCCACTTCTCCACCAGCTACTTCTCCACCAGCTGCTACTCCACCAGCCGCTTCTCCACCAGCCACTTCTCCACCAGCTACTTCTCCACCAGCTGCTACTCCACCAGCCGCTTCTCCACCAGCCACTTCTCCACCAGCTACTTCTCCACCAGCCGCTTCTAGCCGCTTCTCCACCAGCTACTTCTCCACCAGCTGCTTCTCCACCAGCTGCCCGCTGGGACAAATAACTTCAACTGCACGAGAGCGGGGGAAGCGGACACAGAGCGCTGCTGGGAAGATGAACTGCAGCTCCGCGTGTCTCGCTGTAGTGGTGGACGGACGACATGAAGGACGGGCCGCACGAAGAAAACCAGAAGTGCGAGTTTACACACGTTGCTGCAGTTACCGGCTGCGTGCACTGGGGAAGTCTTTGTGCGCGGAGCAGCTGAGGCTCCTCGCGGGCTTTGATGACACGTTGATAAGAGAGTTGTGAAAAGTAAACGTATACGTCTCTATGGTTACGTGTTGATCGTGCACGCACTCGTTTCATATCATCAATCTCAAAGCTCTCCTCCAGATATTCAGGTTTCTTGGCGGTAAGACTGTTCCCGTGCTCGACAGCGATTGGCTGTTGAGTTTGTGACGTACCTCGCAGCAGGCTCGGGGTTTGAATCACAGACTTCAGAGAAGTACACAGATCTCTCCCCTTCAGTATCTTACAGTCAACATGTTGGGACATGATCATCACCGTGTGCATCATGTGCAGAGAAGTGCAGCGTCCTCTGACAGACGGCGTGCAGTCAACATGTCTGTGTGTCTGTAGTAAAGATTGGATCAGCAGCGTCCTGCCTCCTCAGCACCACAACAGAAGCTTCTCTGCACAGCTGCACACACTTCTGGGTTTATAGACTTTTCCTCCTCGAGTTCCTCGTCACCATGTAATATAGATTTGAGCTGCGGCCGGTGTGTCGGGGGGAGGCGGCCCCAGCCGAGCAGAACCACGCTGACTACAGAGGAGAGATGTCTTCCTTCTGTGATCCCTGCAGGCTGAGAGGGTAAAGTCAAACCACAGCAACATGTCAGACCTGGAGCTGAGCCTCTGCTCCTCTGTCATCCTCCAGCAGAACGGGAGACGATAAATCACTCAGCACCGCTCCCTCACATTTAGGTTTCTGGACGATTTCACACACTAAAGTTCTTGATTCTGGATCCGACTCTGTCGTCTGTTTGTATTGTGAGAGCTCAAGCTCACAGAACAATCCTCTGCTGGGACTACACTCTACACTCCACCTCTTTACTCACAGAACAATTATGAATCACCGGATGCAAAAGTAAATTTTCTCTCCGATTGTTCTCTGTTATTTCTTCTTTTAATCCTCAAACTGAGGTTCAAACATAAGAACACAGCAGCAGCGAGCACGTTTCCTCATCACAGTCAGTTCACTACAAAGTGCAGACTCATGTGAACGCTGAGCGAAAACACGACTCGCTCATTTTTCAAAAGTGGGAATCCAAAAGTCCCTCGAGTCAAAGAGGTAATATACATTTAAAGCAGCTTCCAGAGGCTGAAGAGGCAGCGGACACTTTCTGGAAGCGAATTCTCAACTTTCACACTCCTTGACTTGAGGGCCTTATTGGAATCCAACTTTTGAAAACCTACGCATGCGAAAAGAGTCTTTGAGAAAGGAAAAGAAAAGGCAAGGTCAGACGGCGCTGGGGAAGAAGGAGGGCACATAAAGACGAGGAAGCGGCACAGAAAACTGACGTATGTATGAAAACAAGTCTGTAAGCATCAGCGTAAACACAGACTGCGGGCTGCTGTCAGCCGTGTCCCGCAGCTCGCAGCCTCCCAGCTCGGGTTAGAGGCAAGGCCACGCCAGCCTGCATCACAGGCTCACCAGCACTGACGCCGCTCTGCTGAGGGAGGCTGCGCATCTGCTGCAGGGAACTGAACACATGACAGAGGACTTGTGTGTAAAATCATCTTAATGTTGTTGTGAACGTGACACACATACACACACACATACACACACACACACACACACACACACACACACACACACACACATGTTAGATTTTGTAGTTTGTAGGAAAGTGTGTGTTTGTTACGTGTTCACACATGTTGTTGACAGCAGCCTGATGCTGGCTGGTTACCAGGGGAACGCTCCTGCTAATTTGTGGCCTGAAGATGTTCAGAGATGCTCTCAGGTCACCTGGCAGGTGAGTGAGTATCCTCTCTGCAGGTGAGTGAGTCTCGAGTCTCCTCTCTGCAGGTGAGTGAGTATCCTCTCTGCAGGTGAGTGAGTCTCGAGTCTCCTCTCTGCAGGTGAGTGAGTCTCGAGTCTCCTCTCTGCAGGTGAGTGAGTCTCTGCAGGTGAGTGAGTCTCCTCTCTGCAGGTGAGTGAGTCTCGAATCTCCTCTCTGCAGGTGAGTGAGTCTCCTCTCTGCAGGTGAGTGAGTCTCTGCAGGTGAGTGAGTCTCCTCTCTGCAGGTGAGTGAGTCTCGAGTCTCCTCTCTGCAGGTGAGTGAGTCTCGAGTCTCCTCTCTGCAGGTGAGTGAGTCTCTGCAGGTGAGTGAGTCTCCTCTCTGCAGGTGAGTGAGTCTCGAATCTCCTCTCTGCAGGTGAGTGAGTCTCCTCTCTGCAGGTGAGTGAGTCTCTGCAGGTGAGTGAGTCTCCTCTCTGCAGGTGAGTGAGTCTCTGCAGGTGAGTGAGTCTCCTCTCTGCAGGTGAGTGAGTCTCGAATCTCCTCTCTGCAGGTGAGTGAGTCTCCTCTCTGCAGGTGAGTGAGTCTCTGCAGGTGAGTGAGTCTCCTCTCTGCAGGTGAGTGAGTCTCTGCAGGTGAGTGAGTCTCCTCTCTGCAGGTGAGTGAGTCTCTGCAGGTGAGTGAGTCTCCTCTCGCCTGCACTCACCTGGTCAGAGTGTGGAGTGTGTGGCTGTGGGAGCGCCTCCTCTCTGCTCTCACTCATCTGCTTCACGTTTCCACCTTCTACAGTACGGAAGCCCCGCAGGGACACTTTAAACAATGTTGTGCTTGACGTCTCTTTGTTTCCCCGACAACACAACGTCTTCACTTTACAGTAAAACTAATTTATTTTCTTATTGAAATGTTTTATTATTATTATATTATTATTTTGTATATTTTATTTTATTTGTGTTTTAGGACCCTGATATAAAATCAGAAAACATCTAAATACAAATAAAACAGTTTGCATGACCGAACCAATAAAACATCATGAATATATAAAGACTTCCTTGTGCGAGTCCTCCCGGCCGTGAGCTCCAGTGCTCACATGGAAGTAATATCTTCCTCCTCCCGTCTCTGCTCTGTGTCCTCGGGGGGAATAAAAGGAGAAGCTGCGTCCTCTAACAACAGCACGTCACGCTTTATTCTAAACTGTGCACGTTACATTACATCCTGTGTATCGCACAACTATAGCTTCTGTTCACAGCTGGATTAAACAAGTTTCAATGGATAAAAGACTCTTCGTCAAAGCACGAGAGACACGAGACACAAGACACGAGGGACAAGAGACGAGACACAAGACACAAGAGACGAGACACAAGAGACGAGACACAAGACACGAGATACAAGAGACGAGACACAAGATACAAGACACAAGAGATGAGAAACGAGACTTAAAAGACACAAAAGACAAGACAGGAGACACGAGACACGAGGGACAAGAGACAAGAGACGAGACACGAGAGACGAGAGAGGAGAGACAAGACACGAGATACAAGAGACGAGACACGAGATACAAGACACAAGAGACGAGAAACGAGACTTAAAAGACACAAGAGACAAGACAGGAGACAAGAGACAAGAGACGAGACACGAGACACGAGAGACGAGACACAAGACATAAGAGACACGAGACATAAGAGACACGAGACATAAGAGACAAGACACAAGACACGACACAAGAGACAAGACACAAGAGACAAGACACGAGAGACAAAACACAAGACACGAGACACGAGACAAGAGACGAGATACGAGACATAAGAGACACGAGACATAAGAGACTCGAGACATAAGAGACAAGACACGACACGAGAGACAAAGCACAAGACACGAGACATAAGAGACACAAGAGACAAGACAGGAGACACGAGAGACAAGACACGAGACACAAGACACAAGACATAAGAGACACAAGACACGAGAGACACAAGACACGAGACACGAGAGACACGAGAGACACGAGAGACACAAGACACGAGACACGAGAGACGAGAGACAAGACACGAGACAGGGGGCGCGAGACGAGAGACACGAGAGACGAGAGACAAGACACGAGAGACAAGACACGAGAGACAAGACACGAGAGACAAGACATAAGAGACAAGACACAAGACACGACACAAAAGACAAGACACAAGAGACAAGACACGAGAGACAAAACACAAGACACAAGACACGAGACATAAGAGACACAAGACACATGACAGGAGACAGGAGACACAAGACACGAGAGACAAGACACAAGACATTCTACTTCTACTACAAACTACAAACTGTGAAGCACAAATGATCCTTGAAGCCTTTAAAGCGTTTTCACTACCAGCAGCTGAAACCAGAGGCATTAAAGTGGAAATACACAATTTAGTGATGAAGTTAAAGCTGATTTATAAGCTTTGCTTTCAGGAACATGAAGCTCCATCTACAGAAGTCCACAAGGAGTCCTGTGCAAAGTAGCAGCACAGACGACACCGGACGCAACTTATACGTTATACAGAGGATTGAAATCCATGCAGCAGATCCAGAGTTCCTCTTTTACTGCACACTTCCTGCTTCCCTGTCAGAACCGCTGCATGCAACCTCCAGTGTGCGATGCTAGCACCACCTGACGTAGCCTTGTACCAGGTGCAGCAGCAGGCCACAGAGCTCACTTCTCTCCACACCTCCACCCCTCCACCTCTCCACCTCCATACCTCCACCCCTTCATGATTTCATGTTTGACATGCTGTTGCTTTTCTTGGTCTTAAATGAAAGTGAATTGAATATTTTGGGGTTATTCATGTGAATGCTTCATTTAAAGGGACGATATTATAAAGACGAGCGTGGAGGCCGGAGAGCGAGCAGACCCTGAGGTGAACGAGAGAGAGAAGTATCACTTCACTTCTGGTGTTTCATAATCACGTGTTTCATCGACTTCTTCGTTAACATCTCTGCTTGTTGCTCCTGCTTCTCCTCTCTCTCTGTTTCTCCCCACGGAGCCTCCGTGTCACGTGTCACGTCTCTGGGCTGCAGAGGCGTGCAGGCGGAGCGGGGGGGGCCGCGGGCACATAAACACGGCTGCAGTCCGAGGAGAGGGAGCGAGGCGTTCAAAGACACGGCAGAAGAGAAGCGCTGCTGCTTCATGAATGGCCTTTTATTTTCAGTGCTACACTATCGCTGCACGAAGCTTCACAGAGAACCGTCTCTGGATGTTTACGCCTCGCTCCAGCGGAGACGACGCCACTTCAGCTGTCGTCGTTCGACATGAAGTTTGAAGAGTCAGGCCGTTGGTTATTAATACTTTATTTAATAATAAAGCAACTTATACATTATTTATAAAAGGTGTGTTCATAGAAAGTTCTTCACACTGATGGATTCATTATTTATATTTCAGAGTCAAGCAAATTACTGAAGAACACATTTAGATGTGAATCTGATGCAACAGCTGGAGTCCTGAGCTCATCTCTCTCATCTTCCTCACTTCTGAGCTCATCTCTCTCATCTTCCTCACTTCTGAGTTCATCTCTCTCATCTTCCTCACTTCTGAGCTCATCTCTCTCATCTTCCTCACTCCTGAGCTCATCTCTCTCATCTTCCTCACTTCTGAGTTCATCTCTCTCATCTTCCTCACTTCTGAGCTCATCTCTCTCATCTTCCTCACTTCTGAGCTCATCTCTCTCATCTTCCTCACTTCTGAGTTCATCTCTCTCATCTTCCTCACTTCTGAGCTCATCTCTCTCATCTTCCTCACTCCTGAGCTCATCTCTCTCATCTTCCTCACTTCTGAGCTCATCTCTCTCATCTTCCTCACTTCTGAGCTCATCTCTCTCATCTTCCTCACTCCTGAGCTCATCTCTCTCATCTTCCTCACTTCTGAGCTCATCTCTCTCATCTTCCTCACTTCTGAGCTCATCTCTCTCATCTTCCTCACTCCTGAGCTCATCTCTCTCATCTTCCTCACTTCTGAGTTCATCTCTCTCATCTTCCTCACTCCTGAGCTCATCTCTCTCATCTTCCTCACTTCTGAGCTCATCTCTCTCATCTTCCTCACTCCTGAGCTCATCTCTCTCATCTTCCTCACTTCTGAGTTCATCTCTCTCATCTTCCTCACTCCTGAGCTCATCTCTCTCATCTTCCTCACTTCTGCGTTCATCTCTCTCATCTTCCTCACTTCTGAGCTCATCTCTCTCATCTTCCTCACTTCTGAGTTCATCTCTCTCATCTTCCTCACTTCTGAGCTCATCTCTCTCATCTTCCTCACTTCTGAGTTCATCTCTCTCATCTTCCTCACTTCTGAGCTCATCTCTCTCATCTTCCTCACTCCTGAGCTCATCTCTCTCATCTTCCTCACTTCTGAGCTCATCTCTCTCATCTTCCTCACTCCTGAGCTCATCTCTCTCATCTTCCTCACTTCTGAGTTCATCTCTCTCATCTTCCTCACTCCTGAGCTCATCTCTCTCATCTTCCTCACTCCTGAGCTCATCTCTCTCATCTTCCTCACTTCTGAGTTCATCTCTCTCATCTTCCTCACTTCTGAGCTCATCTCTCTCATCTTCCTCACTTCTGAGCTCATCTCTCTCATCTTCCTCACTTCTGAGCTCATCTCTCTCATCTTCCTCACTTCTGAGTTCATCTCTCTCATCTTCCTCACTCCTGAGCTCATCTCTCTCATCTTCCTCACTCCTGAGCTCATCTCTCTCATCTTCCTCACTTCTGAGTTCATCTCTCTCATCTTCCTCACTTCTGAGTTCATCTCTCTCATCTTCCTCACTCCTGAGTTCATCTCTCTCATCTTCCTCACTTCTGAGCTCATCTCTCTCATCTTCCTCACTTCTGAGTTCATCTCTCTCATCTTCCTCACTTCTGAGCTCATCTCTCTCATCTTCCTCACTCCTGAGCTCATCTCTCTCATCTTTCTCACTTCTGAGTTCATCTCTCTCATCTTCCTCACTTCTGAGCTCATCTCTCTCATCTTCCTCACTTCTGAGTTCATCTCTCTCATCTTCCTCACTTCTGAGCTCATCTCTCTCATCTTCCTCACTCCTGAGCTCATCTCTCTCATCTTCCTCACTTCTGAGCTCATCTCTCTCATCTTCCTCACTCCTGAGCTCATCTCTCTCATCTTCCTCACTTCTGAGTTCATCTCTCTCATCTTCCTCACTCCTGAGCTCATCTCTCTCATCTTCCTCACTTCTGAGTTCATCTCTCTCATCTTCCTCACTCCTGAGCTCATCTCTCTCATCTTCCTCACTCCTGAGCTCATCTCTCTCATCTTCCTCACTTCTGAGTTCATCTCTCTCATCTTCCTCACTTCTGAGCTCATCTCTCTCATCTTCCTCACTTCTGAGCTCATCTCTCTCATCTTCCTCACTTCTGAGCTCATCTCTCTCATCTTCCTCACTTCTGAGTTCATCTCTCTCATCTTCCTCACTCCTGAGCTCATCTCTCTCATCTTCCTCACTTCTGAGCTCATCTCTCTCATCTTCCTCACTTCTGAGTTCATCTCTCTCATCTTCCTCACTGCTGAGCTCATCTCTCTCATCTTCCTCACTCCTGAGCTCATCTCTCTCATCTTCCTCACTTCTGAGTTCATCTCTCTCATCTTCCTCACTGCTGAGCTCATCTCTCTCATCTTCCTCACTCCTGAGCTCATCTCTCTCATCTTCCTCACTTCTGAGTTCATCTCTCTCATCTTCCTCACTTCTGAGCTCATCTCTCTCATCTTCCTCACTCCTGAGCTCATCTCTCTCATCTTCCTCACTTCTGAGCTCATCTCTCTCATCTTCCTCACTCCTGAGCTCATCTCTCTCATCTTCCTCACTTCTGAGCTCATCTCTCTCATCTTCCTCACTTCTGAGCTCATCTCTCTCATCTTCCTCACTTCTGAGTTCATCTCTCTCATCTTCCTCACTTCTGAGCTCATCTCTCTCATCTTCCTCACTTCTGAGTTCATCTCTCTCATCTTCCTCACTTCTGAGTTCATCTCTCTCATCTTCCTCACTTCTGAGCTCATCTCTCTCATCTTCCTCACTTCTGAGCTCATCTCTCTCATCTTCCTCACTTCTGTGTTCATCTCTTAGAG
>NC_041373.1:20384614-20389614 GCF_900634415.1 Cottoperca gobio | reverse complement strand
TCCACAACACATGTTCTGTGTTCCACAACCCATGTTCTGTGTTCCACAACCCATGTTCTGTGTTCCACAACCCATGTTCTGTGTTCCACAACACATGTTCTGTGTTCTATGTTCCACAACACACGTTCTATGTTATATGTTCCACAACATATTTTCTATGTTCCACAACACATGTTCTATGTTCTATGTTCCACAACACATGTTCTGTGTTCTATGTTTCACAACACATGTTCTGTGTTCCACAACACATGTTCTGTGTTCTATGTTTCACAACACATGTTCTGTGTTCCACAACACATGTTCTGTGTTCTATATTTCACAACACATGTTATGTGTTCCAAAACACATGTTCTATGTTCCACAACACACCTTCTATGTCCATCTCCCTCTTCATATCCTCCACTATCCTTCGTGGTTGAGGTGAAAAGCATGCTGGGATAACAACACCCCAGTGTATTATGTGTGTGCTGGCAGTCCATCTTCTCCCTCCTGTCGAGGTGTTTTATTTTTGGTTTTATTCTCTTTGGCTGCAACATTTCATGCTATTCAATATTTCCTGCTCCACTTTTCTTCTCCAGAGGTGACAGAAATGACCTTTGATTGCGACAGAAGTCACATTCATGAGCAAATATGAGACAACTCAATGAATAAAATATGAAGTCGGTGAAATGAGAAATCTGTTCTCCTAATTATCTTTTTTTTTTTTACATTTCATGGACATTTTATGATCTTTTATGGTTATTTTTTGCCCCGAGTCTCCATTACTTTCTGACCCTCCAGCACTCGTGTTCAGCAGAGTGCTCACTTCCTGTTTCTGGACGACTTGGTGATTCTGTTCCAGATGAGCTGAAATATTGAACATTTGAGACTCACCTTGATGCCACAGAAGGACACAAAGATGGACTGGAAGTTAAACCAACATGCAGGATTTATGGCTCTTGGAGGAAATGGAAATCCTCTCTCACACACACACACACACACACACACACACACACACACACACACACACACACACACACACACACACACACACACACACACCACACACACACACAGCTGCCTCTGCCAACATGCTGATGTGTGTTTTACATTTCATGCATCACCAACTTTCTGTGCTGTGGACAAATCCCACCAACTTCATCCAGAAATGGTTTTATTTTGTTCCACACATTTTCACATTCAGTGCGACCGAGTGCAGAAGTAGACGAAGTTTATTCATTTTGTCACAAACAATGTTAGCCGTCTAAAAGCCAGAGCTCGACACGTTCTGCTTGAGACGTTATAAGACAAGATACACGACTTCAGACAGGACGTGGGAGAAACTGAACTTTGAGGAAACCTTTCGGTACGTTGAACTAAAAATGAAAGAGCAGCTGATTTGACTTGATGGAAAAGAACAGATCTGGAGCAAAGGATGGATTACTGAACAGCCTAACAAGCCGAGGCCCAGGGGCCCAAAGTGTCAGGGGCCCAAAGTATCAGGGGCCCAAAGTGTCAGGGGCCCCCCTGGCCTTCATCTACAAAATGTCACTCAAAGAGACACGTACAGTACCAACCAGGAAGAGAGTCAACATGATCATTAAGACACAAAATGACTACAAAGAGACACAAAATGACTACAAAGAGACACAAAACGACTACAAAGAGACACAAACTGACTACAAAGAGACACAAAATGACTACAAAGAGACACAAACTGACTACAAAGAGACACAAAATGACTACAAAGAGACACAAACTGACTACAAAGAGACACAAAATGACTACAAAGAGACACAAAATGACTACAAAGAGACACAAACTGACTACAAAGAGACACAAACTGACTACAAAGAGACACAAACTGACTACAAAGAGACACAAACTGACTACAAAGAGACACAAAATGACTACAAAGAGACACAAAATGACTACAAAGAGACACAAAACGACTACAAAGAGACACAAACTGACTACAAAGAGACACAAACTGACTACAAAGAGACACAAACTGACTACAAAGAGACACAAAATGACTACAAAGAGACACAAAGTGACTACAAAGAGACACAAAGTGACTACAAAGAGACACAAAGTGACTACAAAGAGACACAAACTGACTACAAAGAGACACAAAATGACTACAAAGAGACACAAACTGACTACAAAGAGACACAAAATGACTACAAAGAGACACAAAATGACTACAAAGAGACACAAACTGACTACAAAGAGACACAAAATGACTACAAAGAGACACAAACTGACTACAAAGAGACACAAAGTGACTACAAAGAGACACAAAATGACTACAAAGAGACACAAACTGACTACAAAGAGACACAAAGTGACTACAAAGAGACACAAAATGACTACAAAGAGACACAAAGTGACTACAAAGAGACACAAAGTGACTACAAAGAGACACAAACTGACTACAAAGAGACACAAAATGACTACAAAGAGACACAAAGTGACTACAAAGAGACACAAAATGACTACAAAGAGACACAAAATGACTACAAAGAGACACAAACTGACTACAAAGAGACACAAACTGACTACTGACATACAAAGAGACACAAAATGACTACAAAGAGACACAAAGTGACTACAAAGAGACACAAACTGACTACAAAGAGACACAAACTGACTACAAAGAGACACAAACTGACTACAAAGAGACACAAAATGACTACAAAGAGACACAAAATGACTACAAAGAGACACAAACTGACTACAAAGAGACACAAAATGACACAAAGAGACACAAACTGACATACAAAGAGACGACAAGTGACTACAAGAGACACAAATGACTACAAAGAGACACAAAATGACACAAAGAGACACAAAATGACTACAAAGAGACACAAAAGTGACTACAAAGAGACACAAAGTGACTACAAAGAGACACAAAATGACTACAAAGAGACACAAAATGACTACAAAGAGACACAAACTGACTACAAAGAGACACAACATGTAGTAGTTTGTGGAGCCTTGAACACATCAGGCCCGGGGGCCCGGGGTTCCAGTGTCTCTTACTTCCTGTGTACAGAAGCACCTTCATATTTCCATCAACACCTCTCTCTGAACTGCTTCGTCTCTGCTGAGTGAGCCGGAGCTGTTGTGCTAACGTTGTATAAGAAAGTGACGTGTTATTGATCCCTGCAGGGAGGTCAGAGGTCAGAGGTCAGAGGTCAGACACAGTGCCGTGCTGCAGACACAGATGTGCTGGAGGACAGCTCAGCAGGTGGAGCTGTCCTCCCTGTAGTTACTGTACATCCTGTTGCCTCCCTGGTGCAGCTGCACTGTACAGCGTTGTGTTCATTAGAGCGCCCTACTTTCAGCAGCGTGTGGCCGTGACCTCCAGCTGCACCGCAACATGCGCAAAGAGTTTCCCAAAAACATACAAACAGCCGGAGGTTCAGTTGTTGATGATTGGATGTAATTACACTTGCTGGCCTTTGCAGTTTCTGCATATTTATACAAAACAAGACAGTTTACTCTTAACACCAATTATTGTAAACTCTGTGGGATGAAGTCAGTTAATAAAGCATGAACATGCAGAGCTCTGGCTCCAGATCTGCTGCGGGATGTAAACAGAGTGATGAACGGCCCCGAGGCGAGCGGAGCACGCGAGGTCGGAGCTACACGCCGACACAGCAAACTACATCTTATCGGACACACATCAGAGCCGGGTGCAGTGACAGCTGTCGGCTCCCTTTGCTCTGAATGAAGGGACTCCACACGGAGATAAGAGCAGAACGATGGAACAAAGATGTGTTCTGTGATAAAACCCCATCTTTGAATCACTTTCTTCCTGCGTCGCTCGCTCCTCCTCACTCCTCCTCACTCCTCCTCACTCTTCCTCAACAAAAGCACGCGAAACCTTTCACACTGTCTTTTGTCGCCTCTGTTCAAAGGGCCTGTTTATTTGTCTGTTGCGAGACAGATCCGCCAGCGGCTCGTGTAAACAGGCACATTGACAGGCCTTTGGAGAGAAGGTGAACCGCAGGCTTTTAAACCTTCCACTTCACTGTTTGAATACTGAAACGCCCCGCGATCTCCAGGGAGCGACTTCCTGCTTCAAACTGAGACAAAACACAAAGCTCACAGTTGCATCCAGAATCCTCCAGGCAGCTCTTCTGCTTCCACATGTGTGTGGCACTGGGAGGGACGTGTTCTGCAGTAGCAGCACGCTGACGCTGCAGAACAATAACAGTTTAACAGAAGGTTGTAACGATCTGCTTGTTCTTTGGTGTCCTGTTTCATGTCCTCACCTTCACCCCAGCGTGACAAAGGTGCTACGTGCAGCACTTTTAACTATAATTATTATACAAAATGCAAACAGATGATTGAAACTGAGCTGTTTTAATTTACAATTAATAAAAGTCAACGCTCATTAATACAGTTCCACTTCGTCACTTTGTTTCTGATGGGTTTCCAACTACCCATGAACCTCAGCACGTTGCAGCGTCTCGCAGGTCGTAAGTCTTTGCTGCTTTTTAATATGAAATATTGAATTTATTTCCAGAGTCACTCCGGTTTCAGAACCAGCATCCAAGCTCACGATCTGCTTTTACACACGTTCGGAGCGAAGATCCTGAGCTGCAGTATCTCTGCAGACACACATCTGTCGTTCTCGTCTAGACTTCGTTTTTAGGGAAAGTCCAACTCCTTTTAGGAGGGACAAGAAGAAGTGACGTCATTAGAGAAGCCGAGCAGCGGAGCAGCTTCACTGTGTTCTTGCACGTTGTAGTAAAAGTAATTCCACACTGTAAAAAGCAGAAGACCTTTGAGTGAGTCACCTGTCTGCTTCCAGACGTCCCGCGGTACAACAGAGCTGAGGGTTAAACGTCGGCTCTGTGAACAACGAGACGCGCAGTCACAACAGCTCGCTGTCAGGCGGCAGCTGCGGCGCCTGCAGGCCGTTTGTTTGTCGACGCTACGATACGCTGAGCGCTGAACACAGACCTCCAGGTGAGCAGGAGCTGCTCCGCCTCACTCACGTTCCA
>NC_041373.1:20364614-20379614 GCF_900634415.1 Cottoperca gobio | reverse complement strand
GTCCCTTTACACACTCCCTGCTTCCCTTTACACACTTGCTTGTGTCCTACTTATAACTGTTAGTTATTTATGCTCACTTGTTCCATGTGTAAACTTACTGATTCCCTTTCAGCCTGGTCTCCTTTAAGCACTTACGTTAATCTGCAAACACTAGTTCTCTTTACACACTCACTAGTTCCCTTTACACACTCACTAGTTCCCTTTACACACTCACTAGTTCCCTTTACACACTCACTAGTTCCCTTCACTAGTTCCCATTACATACTCACTAGTTCCCTTTACACACTCACTAGCTCTCTTTACTCACTCACTAGTTCCCTTCACTAGTTCCCATTACATACTCACTAGTTCCCTTTACACACTCACTAGTTCCCTTCACTAGTTCCCATTACATACTCACTAGTTCTCTTTACACACTCACTAGCTCTCTTTACTCACTCACTAGTTCCCTTCACTAGTTCCCATTACATACTCACTAGTTCTCTTCACTAGTTCCCATTACATACTCACTAGTTCTCTTTACACACTCACTAGTTCCCTTTACTAACTCACTAGTTCCCTTTACACACCCACTTGTTCTTTACTGACAGGTTCACGTCATATCGTTTAGCTGGAATTTCGATTAACCCAGCAGGGAAATCACGTCCCCTCAGCCTGAGACTTGAAACTTGGAGATATTGAGAGCTCCTACCACTTGGTGCAAAGAACCACAAACATGTCAACAAAGTGTTGGCAGAATGGCGGCAAATGCCCCACCGCTGGCATCAAAATGAAATGAAAGGTCAACCGTTTTATAGAAGCTTTACATGTTATGTAAATGTTTACATATGTTATGTTTGTTTGCACATGATATCGCTTGGAAACAAACACCGATGTACCAACACAAAGGACGTTTATCTGGTGTGACTACAGGGTGAGCAGGATCAGGCTGTTCTTCCACTTATGTCGCATGAAAGCAGCATACAGTTGTACAATTACGGGTAATTGCCACTCTACCGTGCACGTGGATATCTACATTAATGATCAGTTTCTACATGAAATGCACTTATAAGTGTAAAATGTAAAATGTACAAACACAATTATTTCCCTGCAAACATATGCTTCACTCATTTACTCCCACATACACACACACTGTACACATGTCCTCTACACACATGTTGTCTATACACAGGTCCTCTACAAACATGTTGTCTGTACACATGTCCTCTACACACATGTTGTCTGTACACAGGTCCTCTACACACATGTTGTCTGTACACATGTCCTCTACACACATGTTGTCTGTACACAGGTCCTCTACACACATGTTGTCTGTACGCAGGTCCTCTACACACATGTTGTCTGTACACATGTCCTCTACACACATGTTGTCTGTACACAGGTCCTCTACACACATGTTGTCTGTACACATGTCCTCTACACACATGTTGTCTGTACACAGGTCCTCTACACACATGTTGTCTGTACACAGGTCCTCTACACACATGTTGTCTGTACACATGTCCTCTACACACATGTTGTCTGTACACAGGTCCTCTACACACATGTTGTCTGTACGCAGGTCCTCTACACACATGTTGTCTGTACACATGTCCTCTACACACATGTTGTCTGTACACAGGTCCTCTACACACATGTTGTCTGTACACATGTCCTCTACACACATGTTGTCTGTACACAGGTCCTCTACACACATGTTGTCTGTACACATGTCCTCTACACACATGTTGTCTGTACACATGTCCTCTACACACATGTTGTCTGTAAGGTCTACACACATGTTGTCTGTACACATGTCCTCTACACACATGTTGTCTGTACACATGTCCTCTACACACATGTTGTCTGTACACAGGTCCTCTACACACATGTTGTCTGTACACAGGTCCTCTACACACATGTTGTCTGTACGCAGGTCCTCTACACACATGTTGTCTGTACACAGGTCCTCTACACACATGTTGTCTGTAGGCAGGTCCTCTACACACATGTTGTCTGTACACAGGTCCTCTACACACATGTTGTCTGTACACAGGTCCTCTACACACATGTTGTCTGTACGCAGGTCCTCTACACACATGTTGTCTGTACACAGGTCCTCTACACACATGTTGTCTGTACGCAGGTCCTCTACACACATGTTGTCTGTACACAGGTCCTCTACACACATGTTGTCTGTACACATGTCCTCTACACACATGTTGTCTGTACGCAGGTCCTCTACACACATGTTGTCTGTACGCAGGTCCTCTACACACATGTTGACTGTAGGCAGGTCTTCTACACACATGTTGTCTGTACACAGGTCCTCTACACACATGTTGACTGTAGGCAGGTCTTCTACACACATGTTGTCTGTACGCAGGTCCTCTACACACATGTTGTCTGTACACATGTCCTCTACACACATGTTGTCTGTACACAGGTCCTCTACACACATGTTGTCTGTACACATGTCCTCTACACACATGTTGTCTGTAGGCAGGTCCTCTACACACATGTTGACTGTAGGCAGGTCTTCTACACACATGTTGTCTGTACACAGGTCCTCTACACACATGTTGACTGTAGGCAGGTCTTCTACACACATGTTGTCTGTACTCTGGTCCTTTACACACATGTTGTCAGTAGGCAGGTCCTCTACACACATGTGCAATCATTCACTCTGCACACGTATGTGTTATTTATACGCTTGTTCACCGACCTGCTGGATGAACGTGTGTGCTCCGTGGGGGCTCAGCAGCAGGATGGCTCTGCGCAGAGTGTCTCTATACCGGTTGAGCTCCTCGGTCCTCATTGTGTTGAAGAGGTTGGTGAAGACTTTACTGATGTTCCTGTCCACCCTTTGCAAGGCCACGTCCACGCCCTGACGGGACGTCTGGTCCAGGAAGCTCTGCAGGCCGCGGATATCTGCAGAAACGGGGAGAAGAAAAGAGTCAAATCTACGTCGCTGCAGAGATCTGGACATCTGGACAGAAAGAAGCAAACAGAGAAATGTCCACGATCTGATGCAGCTAGAAGGGCAGGTCAAAGGTCCTTGTGCAATGTAAACAAAAGTGAGGAACAATTCCTGGATCAGCCCGGTGTAATGTAATGGGTTCTTTCTTTGCTCATGCTATTCCCGCAGAAAGACATTGAACACGTGGCCTCCTTGGTGGAGGTCGATATCAGTAAACTTATTACAGAAAACACATATTATAGATGTTTCATAACTTATATTCCAACAGAAAGGGACTGAAGGTAATGGCTGGACATTTTTGACATTCAGATATTTCTAAATTCCAAACAGTTCTCAGAATTTGTTATAAAGATTAATAATATTAAAGAGGTGAAGGTTAGGAGAAGTCAATCACTGAAGGACGAGAAGACTTTGGCCTCCAGTCGAGGGTAAGTCTTACTGCTTCTGCATGTTAAGATATAAACACAGATCGCAGACGGCTTTCGACTTTCACACCATGAGTTTGAACACTCTGATTATAAAAGGAATCACATCCTGTTTCGTGTGTAAAATCCTCATTTCCATAGATCCCAGAAAGGTCGAGACCAATAAGAAGGCAGCAAAGAGACACACGAACACTAACACTGTCAAATACAGCCCTACTAATACATCACATTAGTGATGTATTAGTAGGGCTGTCAAGCGATTAAAAACATTAATCTAATTAATTACAAACTGTGTGATTAATTAATCTAAATTAATCTCATATATCAATATTTGCTGTGAGAAGCATTTCAAAATATTCAAATGGTTTTAGAAGATGAATCAATGAGCAGCATTATAAACTGTCAACATGTCTTTTATTTAATACTCTTTCTCCAATATCAATATCAATGTCTGTCAAAATCATCTCGGACAACACAGGCCAACAGTTTGACATGAAGTGCAATTTATAATCTGTCGTAACATCTTTCAGTGCACAATAAACAATATGTTTAAAGTTGTATCTTTGACTTCATGTGTGAAGCCTCCGTTAGCCCCCTGTCCTCTACCACCTGCAGTCCACTGTAATACATCTCTGATGGAGCTGTTAACGTGTCTCAGGTAGACCGACGTTAATATGTCTCAGGTAGACCGATGTTAACGTGTCTCAGGTAGACCGATGTTAATGTGTCTCAGGTAGACCGATGTTAATGTGTCTCAGGTAGACCGATATTAATGTGTCTCAGGTAGACCGATGTTAACGTGTCTCAGGTAGACCGATGTTAATGTGTCTCAGGTAGACCGATGTTAATGTGTCTCAGGTAGACCGATGTTAATGTGTCTCAGGTAGACCGATGTTAACGTGTCTCAGGTAGACAGATGTTAATGTGTCTCAGGTAGACCGATGTTAATGTGTCACAGGTAGACCGATGTTAATGTGTCTCAGGTAGACCGATGTTAATGTGTCACAGGTAGACCGATGTTAACGTGTCTCAGGTAGACCGATGTTAATGTGTCTCAGGTAGACCGATGTTAATGTGTCTCAGGTAGACCGATGTTAACGTGTCTCAGGTAGACCGATGTTAATGTGTCTCAGGTAGACCGATGTTAACGTGTCTCAAGTAGAACGATGTTAATGTGTCTCAGGTAGACCGACGTTAACGTGTCTCAGGTAGACCGATGTTAACGTGTCTCAGGTAGAACGATGTTAATGTGTCTCAGGTAGACCGATGTTAATGTGTCTCAGGTAGACCGACGTTAATGTGTCTCAGGTAGACCTATGTTAACGTGTCTCAGGTAGACCGATGTCAATGTGTCTCAGGTAGACCGATGTTAATGTGTCTCAGGTAGACCGATGTTAACGTGTCTCAGGTAGACCGACGTTAACGTGTCTCAGGTAGACCGATGTTAATGTGTCTCAGGTAGACCGACGTTAACGTGTCTCAGGTAGACTGATGTTAATGTGTCTCAGGTAGACTGATATTAATGTGTCTCAGGTAGACCGATGTTAATGTGTCTCAGGTAGACCGACGTTAACGTGTCTCAGGTAGAACGATGTTAACGTGTCTCAGGTAGACCGACGTTAACGTGTCTCAGGTAGACCGACGTTAATGTGTCTCAGGTAGACCGACGTTAATGTGTCTCAGGTAGACCGACGTTAACGTGTCTCAGGTAGAACGATGTTAACGTGTCTCAGGTAGACCGACGTTAACGTGTCTCAGGTAGACCGACGTTAACGTGTCTCAGGTAGACCGATGTTAATGTGTCTCAGGTAGACCGACGTTAACGTGTCTCAGGTAGACCGACGTTAACGTGTCTCAGGTAGACCGACGTTAACGTGTCTCAGGTAGACCGACGTTAATGTGTCTCAGGTAGACCGACGTTAACGTGTCTCAGGTAGAACGATGTTAATGTGTCTCAGGTAGACCGACGTTAACGTGTCTCAGGTAGACCAATGTTAATGTGTCACAGGTAGACCGACGTTAATGTGTCTCAGGTAGACCGATGTTAACGTGTCTCAGGTAGACCGACGTTAACGTGTCTCAGGTAGAACGATGTTAATGTGTCTCAGGTAGACCGACGTTAATGTCTCTCACGTAGACCGATGTTAACGTGTCTCAGGTAGACGATGTTAATGTGTCTCAGGTAGACCGACTCATGCTGCGTCTAAATGCCTGATCGAGAGATGACGAGACGGGTCGCTCACTTTAGCATCAGTGGCAGTGCTAGCTAGCTCTGAGCTGCTAAGTGCTTTGCGTTGATATATATATATATATATATATATATATATATAGATAGATATTTCTGTTGAATTATATATCTTTATATATATTTATATATCTAAGAGCGTGATTAATCTGCGTTCATTTATGTATCATTCGACAGCCCTAATATTATGATGTATAATAAGTGGCCGTTATTATTATTGTGTATCGTAATCCAAAGAACGAACGTCTCTTTGTTCTTCACTCGTGTAGTTTCTACAACAACTATAATCCCTTTGAGCCTGAAGGACAAACACGGCCTGGCTTTTACTTTTGTATCTCAGGTCATCGGTTGCAATAATTCCTGAGGTCTTGGATTGATTGTTCGTGTTCCTCGAGGTAGAGGTGCTCTGAGATCTTAGCAGTTACTTTGGTGTGAACTATATTATCATAAGCGATAAAACCAGCAGCCGAAGAGAGAGCAGATCTCTCTGCCCTCACAAACAAAGAGGAGGTTAATATCATTTAACTGACCCTCCAGGCTTCCTTACAGTCAAGATGGCAGCGAAGATGAGAATAACGTGGATCATAACACACCGGGATGGAATTAATCTTCAAAATGAGACCAAACTTTTCTATGGAATTCAGTTTCTGAGCCACATTAAAGTCTGAGATGTGACGGCGACAGACGAGGAGACGAGTTGTTAGGGGTCGCCGATTGCTGGAAGTCGTTGATCGGCTACGGAAGCTGACGTGTCCAGTAGTGAGACCAGCTGCAGACTTATATATGATAATAAGTCACTGTTGGAAACATCTCAACGTTCTTGGGACACATTCTCACATGTTTTGAAGAAAACATATGTTGCAGCATTTTACGGTTTCCAACAAGTTCTACAAACAGATGACAACAGTCCGACTCACAGCGCAGACGCTGACGCTGACGCTGACGCACGCCTTCGCTCTCGTCAATTACTCTTCAAAGTTGATTCAGAAGTCTGTGCAGAAGCTGCTTTCATCTCAGCTGCTGTGTGAGCGTCCTGTGGGCAAACACTTGAGACCCATAGAAACAACCAATCCGCCGCCTCACACAGAACTTCAGACAGGAAAAAAAAGAGTTGGGATGCTGAAATGGTCTCAGGCCGCCCCCCAGCAGAGCGGACTGAGACCATTATCACTGTTCCTGCAGCATCGATCCATTTGAGACCATCATTTGGATCACTCGCACTCTTTCCAAACTGCCAGAGAAGTTTCTTTCCCTGACATCCAGACAAGGCAGCTGTGTTGCGTTATGCTCTGTTATAGCTGGTGACAGGTTGTTTGGCCTGAACATCTCTTCCCCCCCTCTCTTTTGCCCTCTTTCTCTGTCTATTAGCATTGACAGCTGGCTTGTTTCGAGTCCTGACTCACTCCGACTGCCACTCTCTGCTCCTGCACTGCTTTTATACTCCAGCTGTTTCATCTCATCATCCCTAGCTTTCACGTTCACGTTCTCCCCCCTGTCGTTTCTCTTCTCCATTACATTTGCTGTCCATCCACCTGTCAGTCAGTCCGGCTATAAATTTGAGGAACAGTCAGTAACTCTAGTGGAACAATTGGGGAACTCTATCAAATCTGAAACTCCCAGATTCACATTTCCCAGCAGGCACCACTCGAAGCAAATCCCTGCATCTCTGCATATTATTTAATCAGCAAATATGTTACAAATCATCCGTCCGCCTATCAGTCTTTATCTTCTTCAGGCAGAAACTGTGACACTGTGGAGCTGCACGTTGAGCAATGCACCATTACTCCAGCGTCTACATTTAGTTACTCTGGAGACGTGTGAAGCCTCCATGCATCAGTGCACTTGGTTTGCTACAGGCTTCCTCTGTCCATGCAGAGGTATCGACAGACACACCTTCATACGTGTATAAAGTCCTTTTCTCTATTCTTACCTGCAGTATGTGCGAGAACCTGCTTGAATCTTAGAGTTTACTGTAATCTCTGTGTCCAGACTCAGTGACAATGCTTTAGTTATTCTGTGCTGCCAATCAGACCTCCACCACGGCCGATGGTGCGTTCACATGCTCCTCGGATTCCCAAGTTGTTGTTCGATGTGTTGTATCACTCAGAGCGTTTAAACAACACCCTGAAGCTACACCCTGAAGCTACACCCTGAAGCTACACCCTGACGCTACACCCTGAAGCTACAACCTGACGCTACACCCTGAAGCTACACCCTGACGCTACACCCTGAAGCTACACCCTGAAGCTACACCCTGAAGCTACACCCTGACGCTACACCCTGAAGCTACAACCTGAAGCTACACCCTGAAGCTACACCCTGAAGCTACACCCTGACGCTACACCCTGACGCTACACCCTGACGCTACACCCTGAAGCTACACCCTGAAGCTACACCCTGACGCTACACCCTGACGCTACACCCTGAAGCTACACCCTGACGCTACACCCTGACGCTACACCCTGAAGCTACACCCTGACGCTACACCCTGACGCTACACCCTGAAGCTACACCCTGAAGCTACACCCTGACACCAAGTTTCATGAAAATCAAGCCGGTGGACAAACAAACCAAAATCATAAGGAGGTAATAAACGCTTATGCTTCTGAACAACAAACAGATTCCAGTTCTTCTACATCTGCACCATAAGTTAGTTCTACAAACATGCAGCCTCCACATAACACATACACTTTAGCATATGATTTAATGTGCAGCATTAGTAGCAGCTCTTGCATCTCTGCACCAGTGTTCATGGATCTCCAAACTCTCCCGATTTGTTCTCATTGTGCTTCGTCCATCCTGCTGTCAGCGTGTCTGTCGCCAATCTTCTCTGCTGGAAAGAAAGTCTCTCCTTCTCCGGTGTGGAGGGTCTTGAAAGCAATTTGCAGAGCTGCTCGCCAGCCACAGCTTCTCATCAGTTTCTCCGGAGCCACTTTGAGCAAGGCACTGTGGGGGACGCTCCCTCTCCCAGCAGAACAGCACTTATCTCTGCACATCACAGTCCCGCCAGAGAAAAGCCTCACATTTCGTTTAGATTCACTGGACATGGATGTGTGAGTGCTGTCTCTGTGGCAGACTTCCAGACGTTCAGTTGCGAGTCCGAACATTTGAGTCGCTGTGCAGCAAATGATATGCGATATGTAAAATTACGTATTTGTGTGTTTAGTTTGTATCTGGTAATATCTGCTTCCTTCCAGCCCAACACACGTTAACACTCGGTACACTGCACATCGGACCCGAGCAGGACTCGGTGTTTAACTTTACGTCTTACTTTACATGCTTTAAATCTCTCTTTCCAACTTCTGCAGCCGCTGGTGATTTATTACATCACATGCTTAGAGTGTGTTGATGTTTGTTAGCACATTACTGCGAGTGATTCTGAGTCTGCAGCAGTTTGCATCTCTGATTTCAACAGATGTCCTCAGAAACAAACGCTTGAAGGTAGAAGAAGAAAAAAAGGATAAAAACTAATTTGAAAATTAAAAATGTGCTGATATAAATCATCCTGGGTTTGGATGCAAACACATGCAGGAATAAGATCATCTACATAAAGGAAGTCTCAGCAGCTCCGTGCAGCAGGAGCTTCCCTGTGTGGCTGCGATTTGGCTGGAAATGTGAAATAGATTAAATCCAAACCCAGAAGCTCGACACAAACTGAGTCCTGGACCCCTGCTGGTCCAAAGCCAGTCACGTGTAGATAAAGACCTCACGACTGAAACACAACTTCTCCACCTGCTGGGTAACGTAGATAAGGAGCACAAAGAGGTCAACAACAAGTAATAATTCAACACCTGCACAGTAAACAGTCACTCCATGGTACACGTGCTTAACACATTACCAGAGTGACATTTTGTATGTAAATACTCTCAACTTCTCCCAGCATGCATTGCAAGTGTTATTGAAATGAATGTAGAGAATGTACAGAAGCCACCCGTGTGACTGTTTCAATATAACTTCATGTATTTACTGCTTTTATTAAAGATGATTTCGGTCCCGACAACATTTAAAGACTCAAACCTAAAAGAGCATTTAGTTATAGTGTCTGAAGTCTCCTGCTACAGGATTAGTTTGATTTGGTTGGTTCCACACTGTCCTGCCTGTCAAGCAACAGTGAGGGAAGCATCTCACATTATGTAATTTATTTATACATGTGTTCAGACTCATGAGCACCTCAGCGGAGCACACAGCTGCTTCTGGTCCTAAGCTTCATAGAAAGTGACATTTTCCTTCTGTTGCACTTACCAGAAGTCGCCCTGAATGAAGCGCTGTGCTAAATGTTTAGAGCGTGACTCACAGTGACGCCAGGTATCTGTTCTTGCTGCTGGCTCCTGTTTCCTCTTCTCATCTGAAATGCTTAGGATTCACAAATGACAACAAAAACCTGAAGCTTAGAGCGACGAGGCTCGGACGCCCTGCGGCGTCAGAGCACAGTGAGGGTTGAGGACGAACAGGAGCCCAAGCAATTTAAAAGTGTCTTTCTCTGCATCGAATCCCTCTCGCATGTCTTAATCTCGCTCTGTCAGCAGGAGACGCAGGATTACAGCACTTTGTGAAAGGAAAGAGTCAGTGGACAGTCAGAACTTATAGACACTCGTTAGAGATGCTTACAGGACACAACTGGCCCTGAAGAAGCTTTTTATTCTCATCAGGGAAACTTAACAAGTACTTACAGGTTTAATTGGTGGGTCGGGACATCGTGATTGAGAGTGCTACATGCTAACAGCTACATTAGCTTGTTTACTACATTTCCCTCTGGAATGCATGATGGATATGTATCTTGTGGTTGTCCAACTAAAGAAACATTAGAATATAGAACGTCCATCAGAACACTGAATATCTGCAGCAGGTCATTTATTTTGCTCATTCTCAGACTTCTTTATCGTCTCTCGTCTTCCTCCCCTCTTCGTTCTCCGGCCGCCCTCATCAGCTGACTGTGAGATGTCTCAGATAAAAGATCTTGCGCACGTTTGTTTTACACTTACTGTATAAGCTCTCATTTCTAAGCCACGAGCCTCGAGCCACAGCCAGTCTCAACCCGAACCCCAAAACCAAGATAGAACCCTTCACCAGCTTCACTGCAGAAGGCGGCGTGGACATGATGATGGTGAACTGTCCCTTTAAGATGCACGTCCTCTAATCACCACTAGAGACTGTGTCCATGTCTGACACACATCTTCTGTCTGCAGTCAGAACAATGTGGACGTCTGACTTCCTGTATCTGAAGAGTGACGTGTCGTCACACTGATTATGGAGATGGAACATCAGCTGGAGAGAATCTGACATCGTGTTTCCACTTGTTCCTCAAGTCATCTGTTGAAGTTTGAATGTTTTCTTCCCCACAGAGGAAATCCCTCCTAATTTAAGGAGGAAATCCAACTGCGATTTAATTGAAAGCAGCACGTCTGACTCGACTGCTTAAACCCGACTTCTCTGTGCAGTCCTCCGGAGTGTGGAGCTGCCTTGATGTGTGTTCTTTACTGTTGCATTTACTGTTACGCCTCCGTGAGAGCACACAGCGACCGTGAAGACTAATGAAGCTGCTTCCCTCAACTGGGGCGCCCAAATTGTATGCAAAACAGAAAAATGTGTGATGTGGAGGGAAGCGTCTCCCTGACAGCTCAGTTCATTTATCACCAGACTGTTGGAGAGGACATTTTAATTACCTACACACACACACACACACACACACACACACACTGAAGAGACCAGGAGGAAGAATAGTGAGTAAGGAGGGAGACGTAGAGAGGAGGGGGGGGGGAATAAATAGAGGGGATGACGGGGTGTTTGTGAGGACGGATAATTGAGCCTTTTCATCCAATCGTCAATGACAGGTGTGACATTTAGTTTAGGGACATACAGTTCCTGTGTGTGTGTGTGTGCGTGTGTGTGTGTGTGTGAGTAGTTTATCTCGCTATTGAATATCCATAAAACACACACACACACATGCTCTAACTTTTACAGTCTAGTAACTAACAGGCAACAAAACAAAGATAGAGGTTAGCATTTCAACACACACACACACACACACACACACACACACACACACACACACACACACACACACACATGCACACACACATGCACACACACACACACACACACACACACACACTTAAATAACTTGACAAACATACTTATTTTAATCCAAATCATGATTTCTTGCTAAACATAACCAAGAAGTTTTTCTATTAATTTACAACATTAATCACAAGTTTAAAACGATGACAAGCGTCGAGCGTCGAGCGTCGAGCGGCGAGCGGTGTGTGGCGAGCAGCGAGCAGCGAGCGTCGTGCGACGAGCAGCGAGCGGCGAGCTGTGCCACGACATTGTTCCGACCTCCAATAGTTCCAGTGTACCTCGAGCCAGTTTGTCGCCCATTGCTCCGAAAATACAACCCCCCCCCCTCCTGCAACTAACAGAACTATTCTGCAGAGTGACTGCGCAGGTTCAACCCCCCCCCTCCTTCGCCATAGTAGAGTGTGTATATTCACAGCAATGGGTACAAAGAGAACTCCGTGACTCGTGTCTGTTTAGTTGATTTCTGGGTAGTTAAGTCCTTCAAAGCATCACATACTCCACATGCTCTGTGTTCAGCTGCACAGTGGGAAGTCAGTGGAGTGTGTGAAGTCTCTGAGTGAGTGGCGTGCAGTGTGTGAGGTGTGTTTCTCAGGATCAAAGACTCCAACATGTTCCAAACTCTCTGCAGTTTCTCTTTAGAAACAAACATGAAGCTTCACCACAGGGCAGAGAACTCACAACCAACACATGAAAGTGTTGTTTTCATCATCCGTTAATCAGCTGATAGTTATTAAACTTATGTTTTATAGATAATGTGTCCAAGAAGAAGTCTTCCAATGACTTGTTGATCTAACACAGGGGTGGGGAACCTCCGGCCCGCGAGACCATTTGATTCGGCCCTCGAGGTAATTCGTAAACACACGCAAAAAAAAGTCAGGGTCCTTGAACACAACACGAGTGGAACATTTCATCACGTGGTCATGTCACGTAAAAAACTTCAATATTAAACGAGACGGTCATTGACATCAGTGAACACCAAGAACAGACTGTTCCACCACTGCTGTGCAGTTATCACTTACATTTATTAATAATAATAAAATGAGATGCATTCATCAATCAATCCAACATTATTAACATCCAAAAATCCAGAGAATATTCGGTATGTTTCCAGTTCTTCCACCGACACTTTAATGTGACCGGTGTGACCTCATCACCGCCGCGCACAGAATCATGTTCCAGCTGCAACAAACTGTTATACAATAAAAGTGGCTGCACAAACACGGAGACGTCTTCTCGTTAAGGTTTCCTGTAAAGTATTAAGTGAACTTATCTCAGTCTGATAAGAAAACCTTAAAGTTAGTTAAACCATTACACAGAAGACTTGGATCTGGATCTGGATCTGGATCTGGATCTGGATGTGGATCTGGATCTGGATGTGGATCTGGATCTGGATGTGGATGTGGATCTGGATGTGGATCTGGATCTGGATGTGGATGTGGATGTGGATCTGGATCTGGATGTGGATCAGGATGTGGATCTGGATCTGGATCTGGATGTGGATCAGGATGTGGATCTGGATCTGGATCTGAATCTGGATGTGGATGTGGATCTGGATCTGGATGTGGATCAGGATGTGGATCTGGATCTGAATCTGGATGTGGATCAGGATGTGGATCTGAATCTGGATGTGGATGTGGATCTGAATCTGGATGTGGATCTGGATGTGGATCTGGATCTGGATGTGGATGTGGATGTGGATCTGGATCTGGATGTGGATCAGGATGTGGATCTGGATCTGAATCTGGATGTGGATCAGGATGTGGATCTGAATCTGGATGTGGATGTGGATCTGAATCTGGATGTGGATCTGGATCTGGATGTGGATCTGGATGTGGATCTGGATCTGGATGTGGATGTGGATCTGGATCTGGATGTGGATCTGAATCTGGATCTGGATGTGGATCTGGATCTGGATGTGGATCTGAATCTGGATGTGGATCTGAATCTGGATGTGGATCTGGATGTGGATCTGGATCTGGATGTGGATGTGGATCTGAATCTGGATGTGGATCTGGATGTGGATCTGGATGTGGATATGAATCTGGATGTGGATCTGAATCTGGATGTGGATCAGGATGTGGATCTGGATTTGGATGTGGATGTGGACTTTCTGCTGCTGTGCACTTACAGCGCGGTGCGATGAAGGATTGTCTCTACGGTTTCATGCTGCAGGATCTTCTCAGTCAGTTATAGACAAAGTGATTCATGTCATTCAGTGAGAGTCAAGCGTCTGCAGAACAGCGTGAAGTTCCTGTCAAAACAACAGGAGGATGAAATAGGAGCTTGCTCGTTCCTCCAGCGTGTGCGGAGTGATGGACGGCGCCGGCGTCAGGAGTCAGTGTGCAGATTACTGTGTTCAACATTCCATCAACGTCCAATTAGTTTGCAATCAGGACGGTAAAGTAAACAATGTCGCAGCGGCGGTCTGGAAGGTGTCACTAACGTCTCCATGGAAACTGCATCTTACTACAGTAAAATGTTTCTCCTTAATAAAAGCTTTAAAGGGGATTCTGTGCAACGTTGGTGAAGGAGAAGTTAAGTGTGGATCTTGAGGAGTGTTGCTCAGCGTCTGCATATTGAGCCAATCACTCCCTGAGAATGCAGAGAACATGCAGGAGGTGCTGATGAGTCCCGTCAGTCTTCACGCAGCTCCTGTGTGTCGTCTTCCCCGTCTCCGCAGACTCCCGCACATCCACAGGTCTGATACTAACAAGGCTGATGTATAATTTAAAGGCCGGCGCTCTCCGCGTGATTGGAATATGATGGTGATGCATGGGGCGTATGAAATGCAAATGCAGGGTCCCGAGGGCCCCTCGCTGCTCTGCTCCCAATCCCCTGCAGGCCTGCCAAGGTGCTATGTAAATCAAGCCAATCAAAGGGCTGCGAGTGGCTTCACCCCCACCCCTGTCACAAACCTATCAACCCTCATCTGTGGCTGCGGGCCGAGGGCGTCTCTGCAGCACCGGCATCAAGCAAAGACATCAAGCGTCCAACACTCTCTCACATTCCATATATAAATGTGTGAGAGCTTTTATTTCTCATATTAAAGACTTGGGTGGTGTTGAAGGTGACGTATGTTGATAGCAGCAGCACTACAGCTGGGACTCCTTCTCAGTGACCACAAGCAGGCGGGGGGCGGAGACGTCTCAGTGGAACCTACTGAAGGCATTATTCATGCAGAGCATCCCCACACGTCCAGGCTGACATTAATCTTTCTGACATAAATGCACATATTGTAGTAAATATTATCGGGCTGATTAAATAAGAACGAGGTGTTCAAAGACACATTACAT